>NW_024882723.1:0-190155 GCF_019059575.1 Amphibalanus amphitrite | reverse complement strand
CGCCGCACGGTCTTGGTACCCGGTGCAGCCACATTTTTAGGTTTATTTGTGCGAGACTCGTTTCCACGATTGGCGTGTGCAACACTGACGTGCACCGATCAGTGGCATTTGGGGTGGCCGCAACAATGGAAAATATTTTACATCTTGATTTCTGGCTCAGCAGCCATGTCAGAAACTAAAATCACAAAGAGCATACGGCTGGTAAACTTTGCAGTTCAAGCAAATCGATTTGGACTCTTTGACTCTGACAATGTCGCACAGGTCAGCAGCCGAAAAGTTGGTCATGCGGACAGTTTCTGCAACTTTGCCGGTCACCGCCCACGCACTGATCTCAGTGACACGAGAGAGAGCACTGCCGCGTCACCTCTTGCCGACTCCGAGTATCGACCTCGGGCTTCTCCGGAGTGCGAGGACATCCATTCCGACAGACAGGCGAGCAGCAGCCGGTCACATTTAGCGGCATGCACCGCCCGGCGGCGGCGGCAGAGGGGGCGGCCACTCTCTCACCTGATGACCGGGTAGTGGGCGACGGGTCGGGTCGGTACGGGTCGTGGTAATAGTACCTCTGCTGGGCAGCCGGCCAGCTGTCGACGCCGTACGGGTCGCCTTCCATCGGGTGCTCCTCGTACAGGGTGGTCTGGCGCTCCAGACTGTGGCGTCGACCGGTCTCCGACACTGTGGAGCCATCACACAGGTCAGTATGACAGAGTAGGACGGGATATAAAACAGGCCAGAACGGCAAAGTAGTGTTATGAACGTGGCCAGTCGGTACGCCGGCACAGCATCTTGCCCCTGTCGGGTCGCGGCCGGGCCGTCCGCCTGCCGCCGCGGGGCAGGCCGATCACGTGACCGGTCGTACGCGGCATCT
The DNA here is from genome assembly GCF_019059575.1 of Amphibalanus amphitrite. Lineage (NCBI taxonomy): Eukaryota > Metazoa > Arthropoda > Thecostraca > Balanomorpha > Balanidae > Amphibalanus > Amphibalanus amphitrite. The sequence continues at coordinate 189,287 of NW_024882723.1, read as the reverse complement.
TATTGGCTGTCCGTTTTATGCGTTTGCTCGTGAAGTCGATGTCGTGTGTTTCTGCTATGGGGGGTCAGTGTGCTTCTGGACGTGCTCCAATACAGACTACCGACTGCAGCTCGGCTATCATGGGATCACCAGGACAGGACAACAACGACATCACAAGTAGGACTGGGTGGAATATACTGGGAAGTCTGGATAGGGCAAGGGGAACAGATTATTAGAACGGCTGGGTAGGGCAGGGCAGGCTGGAAGGGGTAGGCGGGACAGGGTAGAACAGGCCGGGGCGGAAAGGGTGGGGACATGGGAAGAACAGGAAGGAGCACAAGAATGGGACAGGGAGAACAGGGCGAAAAGGGGGTAGCTGGGGAGAGCATCGCGGGGTAAGGGTACGAAGGGCTGCTCGCCTAGAGCTTGGAAATGGTAAGTACATCTTGAAACGATAGAGCATCTGGATATGTCAGGACAGTTGGGCAAGGCACGGGTACGAGGCAAGTGATCGTGCAGTGAGGTCTTCTCAGTGAAGTGATAGTCACACCGTGTAGTGAAGTCTTCACAGCTAAAAATTGAGTAAGTCAGCAATGAATGCATATCTACCACTCACCATCATAGCAAATAAAGTAATGCCATTCCGTTTTCAAAGAGACATGCGGCTAAGGTATCAATAATCAGTTTACAGCGAATAATAACATTCAGTCTTTTCAACAAAACTCACTCTTATGCTGTCAAAACTCACGCACGTAGCTATTTGCGGCTCTTCAATTTCAATATTTCATATTGTGATGATAAGAGCTACCCCAGAAATGACGCAAACACGCAATATCAATCCAATAAAGGTGCGTCGCGCGGCGGCACAGTTCCCCGCCGTGCTAATAACACTTTTTGCGCCGGTGAGCGGTGGAGGTGCGGTCGGCTCGGCGGCTCGGTGCACTGTGCGCCGCGTCGGTCCCTCTCTCGCACCCGTCAGAGGCTCAATCACCAGGTGGCCGCCACCGGCGCCTAATGCCCTCTCAGCAGCCCAATTACAGCCGGCGCCCGTGGCCAAAAGCAGGCACCGCGGGCGACCACTACCAGCCGGTAACGAGGTTATCAGGTTCCTGGTAAAAGCGTTTCGCGGTGGGCGGTGGGCAGAGGCCGCAATCGGGGTTGCCGCCCCCGATACGGTGACGTCATCACAGACGTCTGGGGGTACCGGACCTGAGGGGGGGGGGGGTCGACCCGGCGGCGCCGGCTAGGGTCGCCACCGGCATCAGGCAGTGTGACCGTCCCAGCATTCCAGGCTATTATTGATGCAGCAGGTCCCCCGTGCCGTTATGAGCGTCAGGCCGCGCCACCGCCGACATATTCTTGGTCACACGGCACTTGATGGTGACGTGAGTGATCCCAATTTGGCGACAAGCCGGGGACTTCTTCGGCGCACCGCGATATCGGTGGAAATGGCAGAAATGTGGGAACGATAGGCCATTCTGGAAGTACACTCAGCGAATGAAGGTGGACGTTGGTGGCCATAGGCCATCAGTTGTGGGTTCGAAAGGTTGGAGGGTACAGCAACAAAAATTTGATGGTCGGAGGCTCAGTGCTATGCACTTCCATAAGTGTAGAGTGAGGATAAGTCGCATTCGACGGGGCCATGACCCACAGTTCTCCTCCCCGATGTCTACCAACAAAGGTGGATTTCCATCTTGCAATGCTTCGACCTTTATGGCACGAACCCTAAAGAGCGAACTTCGTGGTACGTATTCCCGGAACGCGTTCACTTTGGACCCTGCCTTCTGCTGATCCTCAAGACTCTGGGTTATGGTGTGGCCTACTGATATCGCTAAACATTTGCATCTCTTATTAGTCACTTCTCTCCTTGGTCCATCATTTTCCTACAATCCATGCAAAGTGTGATCGACATTCAACGTGCATGCGTCAGACATTAAAGTCACTTACCATTCCTCGTCAGCTGCGTTCCTGGCGTCCTTGCTGTGTGCACAGGTTGGCTGAAAACAAGGGCATCAACCACGTCAGGTCGGGAATCAACCATAAAGAAAGTTGTGATTATTGTGCCAGGGAGCGGTAGTAGTCTTTGCATCTCTAATTATCGCAAAACAAACATACCCAGACCCATGATTTTAACTCTGTATGGCTGCTGTATGCTTTTGTAGCTGTTTTGCACTACAAAGCTTAGCACAGAAACTATTTATAATCTATTTAGGATGCGCCAATCGCTACAACCAAACCCGCTCCTGGCAACCAGCTGGGGCGAATAGTCGGAGCACGAGAGCCGACGGGAATCGAATCAGGGCCCTTGCTACCCTTGCCCGAACTGACCTCTCGCCAACCGCGCCACCAAACATAATAACGCGAGCAAACTGTTCTCCAATCGCTGCCGACCGCCTACCTGGTGGCGGCGCGGCCGTTAGGCCGGCTGTTGTAGAAGAGCTCCTCCTCGGGCCAGCCCGCTCCTGGCGACATCTCTGGGTGGCTCGGGTAAGCTCCGTTTCCGTAGTCGGCCGTCAGCTGGTGCGAGCCGGCCAGATGCTGGCGGCGCCCAGGTACTGGGAGGCGGAAGAGTTGGGGTTCTGGCCGATCGGGTAGCCGATGTCGCTCGTGTAGTCACTGTCCTCCGAGACGCCCGCTACGTGGCACCAGATAAAGTCAGGTGAAGGGGTGGGGTAAGAGGTCGGGGTACTGGGGTAAGGGTAGGGAGTCATGCACTTGGGTGTTGTTACTACAATGGGACAACACCCATATATAGTAATTTTTGGAAATTGTTGACTTGTGTTGGACGCGTAAAATGTGTGTGTATTTCCTGTTTCAAAATATAGTTTTCGTGTTGAATTGTCATAAACTAAGCAGACATTGGCGCCCTATTCGTTGTGTCCTAGGAGCGCAGCATTCCGTAAACGAGTGCTTCTTCGTAGAGGTTCTTTCATCACGCTGGATGTCATTGCCCAGTATGCCCGGGCCAGTTTCATTACGTAAATAGTGCCCCGGAATAGGCTCAATGTTCTGGTTGTATTTCTTCATTATTTCCGAGCCAAAGAAATCACACCACGGCGGGGGACCAACGTGGCTCCGCGCTCCGAAGCACAATGTCGCGCACTGGCCACCATTGTAGTCGGTGTGTCGCACCGGTGAGGTGGCATGAGCCGACCTGACACAGGGAAAAGTCCCGGCGACCGACCAGGGCCATGTTTGTGGCGCTGTTACCCGTGACACGCCAGACTTTGGCGCCGACGGGTGACGTCACAGCCGACCGACGGCGCGCCATAGCGTAATTATGGCGGGAAGTGACGGCCACGAGCCCCCGGGACCTTGGACCGGTGCCCGGGGCGATGGCGGCATTGGTGCCCGCATGGAGCCCGCTGGCGCCCTAGTGGGAAATGTGGACTTTCTGCGCCGCTGGTGGCACTTCCGCACGTCGGCGATTCAAAGGGTGGGGTAATATTTTTTAACTTTATTGTTGGAATGCTAGCAACTGGTGTCCTTGTGACAATGTTCTGACATATGAGTCATGGAACGATGGCCGGCTCCGATGGATTGTCTTTAAGTTAGGTTTGCACGCTCAACAATGTTCCTATTTCTGTATCTAACTTATTTCAGCATGTGCTCACCATTATCAATTTACAATAGAAGGGCTGTTTATGTATGTACGTACAAATTACAATACGCACCAGTGGCGTATCCAGGGGGGGAGGCCAAGAGGCCATGGCCTCCCCCTTTGGCATCAAACATGCAAGTGGGCCCTTTGGGTCACTTGAGTGCAGTGACGTACCCAATGGGGCCCACGGGGGCCCCGAGGGGCCCCTGGTCACTTCAGGGGCCCCTGGTTATCTGAGGGGCCCTTGGCTACCTAAGGGGTCCCTGGTTATCTGACAGGCCCCTGGTTGTCTGAGGGGCCCCTGGTTATCTGAGGGGGCCCTGGTTACCTGAGGGGCCCGTGGTTATCTGAAGGAGTCCTGATTACCTGAGGGGCCCTGGCTATCTGAGGGGCCCCTGCGTTACCTAAGGGGCCCCTGGTTATCTGAGGGCCCCCTGATTACCTAAGGGGCCCGTAATTACCTGAGACCCCCTGGCTATCTGAGGGGCCCCTGGTTATCTAAGGGACCCCCAGCTACCTGAGGGGTCTCTGATCCCTTGGGTGGCCCCTGGCCAGTGTCCTGAAGAAACCCTGGTCGCCCAAGGGGCCATGTTTACCCGGGGATTACCTGGTTATATGAAGGGCCCCTGCAGTCACATGAAGGCATTTAGGTACCCGTGGAGCTCCTGGTATAACCGGCCCCCGGTTATCAGAAGGTCCCCTGGTCACCTGGTGGGCCCCTGGTCAATTGAAAGGCCCCTGGTCACCTGAGAGGCTCCTGATCACCTGAACAGCCCCTGATCACTTGGATTCAACGGCATAGCCAGGGGCGAGGGACACATGTCCGTTATAAGGTTTAGGGTCCCCTCGGGCCCGAGGACCCTGCGGTGCCAATTGGCAGCAGAGGGTTCGCGCTGGCCACGCTTCAACTGGAAAGGACATCACAGGGCTTGTGAGAACACCCCATGGTCTCTTGTGTAGTCACACTTATCTCCAGAAGGGCCCCACGCCGGGTTCTGAGGGACCTTGCCTTCCTCTGAGGGCCGTTGCCGGCCAATCAGGGATCAGCTGTAAGGGCCCCATACCCGTTTGTTATGGCCCCACGGTCCACACCAGTTTCTGATGGCCTTCACTGCCATCTCTAAGGGTCCCACACCAGTGCCTCTTAAGGGCCTACTTCGGTGGCTCTGAGGCGCCTCTGGCGCCTCCGAGGGCCCTAGGCCAGCGCATCTGACGACCACTTACCAGCGACTCTGAGGGCCTCCCGGCCTCTGAGGGTCCCTTGCCGGCCTATGAAGGGCCACCAGTAACTTTCAGGGTCAAACTGCGTCAAACTATCTTAAAATGCCATTTGATGGCCCTCATAGGCCAGCGTAGGGCCCTTAGAGGCCAAGGCTGAGCCCCGAGAGGCTAGCGTGGAGCCCTCAGAGGTCGCTTTGGCGGCCATAAAAAAAGCTTAGACTTGAGCGTGGGATCCTTTGACGCTGGCGTAGAGCCCTAAGGAGCCAGCGCTCAGCCCTCTAAGGCCAGCGCTCAGCCCTCTAAGGCCATTGTGGGGCCTTCTAAGGCCAGTGTTGGACCCTCTATGTCCAGCGTGGGGCCGTCGATGTCCAGCATTGGGTCTTTTAAGCCCAGAGACATGGGACCTTCTTAGGTCAGATTGAGGTCCATTGGCCACGGAGACCAGCTTGGGGCCCTCTGAAGACAATGTGGAGCCCTTTTAGGCAAGTGTGGGGCCCTCTGTGACCAGCGTGAACCCTCTGAAGCCAGCGTGGGGCCATCTGTCATCTGACTCCAGATTTGAGAGGCTGGAGCTTGGCCCTCAGAAGCCAGCGCGGGTCTTCATAGGCTGGCGTCAGGCCATTAGAGACCACCTCGAGGGCCTCGGCAGCCACTCTTCAGACCCTATGCATGTTTGGGCCCCCTGAGGCCCTAAGGTAGGGGTGGCCCTTAAAGGCATGCGTGGGACCCTCAGGGGACATCGTGGGCTTCTAGAGACCGGCGTGGGTTCGAGAGCGGCATAGGGACATCAGAGCCTGACTCAAAGGCTCCCAAGAGCCAGCGGGGGGCCCTGTGAGGTCAGCCATAGCATGGGTCTCCTGAGGCCATTATGGGGCCCGGAGGCCAGCGTGGTTCACTCTGTTGCCGGTGTGGGGCTTTGAGAGGCCAGAATGAGCCTTCAGAGGTCGGAGTGAGGCCAATGTGGGCGACATAGAGCCATCAGAGTCTAGATCAGAGCTCAAACCGAGTCAGGCCCTTTTAAAGTTAAGGGTACCAGCCCTCAACCAGCGCAAGACACTAAGAGACTGACATCTGCCCTTTAAAAAATGTTACAATCTTAAAAAAATGGCTAAGACATTTTGCTTTTGATGATCTTTAGTGACCCTAGCGACGACCAAAGCAAAAAAAAAAACTATATGCCTACTGCTGAAATAAATTGTACGCTACAGAGCTATCGATATCGATGCCTTTTTCACGTTTCAACGTTTTTTTTTTTAGATTGCCGGTGTGCCTAAAAAGGCTCCCTCACATGGCAAAAGTGGCAAAGAACCGCACCTGGGCGTGAGTTAAGTACGCTATACTACTGGGGCCCCTAAGGTAAGGATGGGGCCCCTCGAGCAGGTTTGGCCTCCCCCTTTCCAAGATCCTGGATACGCCACTGATACGCACAACAACCACATCTCAAGCAAATCTAACGATATACGAAAAAGGACATCACATTTTCACCAAGAGAGCATGCCAATAGAATCAATGGTGTATAAATTTAACTTTCTTTGACGGACAGATACATTAGTTTGATATCTAATAATGTTTAATTATATAGCACTGATAATAAATATGTTAATTAGGACTAACGAAGCCTATTATTTATCATATATCGTGATCTAGATGCATGTTTTGGTTAGTTCCTGAAAGCCATATTAATAATTAAGTGGCGGTCATTTGTTACGGAGCGAGCGAAGCGAGCGGAGTCTTACGTAGAATAACGGAAATTTCTGAGTATGGCCGGCCGTGCGGACGCTTTTGCGAGGCTTATATCTCAGCAACCACTTGACCGATTTACATGCGGTAATTTTTGTAGGGTAGCTTCATTCCTTCTACCAAGTATTGGACTATTCCCGATGCATGTGGGTGACCCCTTATGCACGTGCCACGTGCAAAACGAAGAGGTGTCACTTTTGTAATTGTTGCAATATCTCGGTAACTACTTGGCCGATTGCGCTGAAAGTTGGCATGTAGGTAGGCACCCACTAGGCACTGCATATCCATGTGCCAGAGTTGGGGTGCTGCTGCACGTGCGCACGTGCAGGGGTCGTTTCCAGATCTCGAGAACGGCTGGACCGATGGCGCTCAAATTTGGTACACGGATAGGGACCGGTTAGTAGGGTGCCGTGCACAAGTCAGTTGGGACCCATTTTGCACGTGCGCACGTGCAGGGTGCCGCTTCCAGATCTCGAGAACGGCTGGGCCGATTGTGCTGAAATTTGGCACATCGCTAGAGACCAGTTGGTAGGGTGCCGTGCACAAGTCAGTTGGAGGTACCCCCTCGAAATTTCGCACGTGCAAGGCTCACCCTCTCGCTCGCTCCGTTACTCGCCCCAAAAGGCGTTATACTGGTATTTTTAAAAGGTGTCTGGGCACAGCGCATATTCTTCATCAAGGTGGGGAAATATGAGCAAAATTTACCCACCATATTAACTAGGAATGGTTTTCATTAATGCCTTATATTTTATTATGTTTAAATACAAAACACTGTTACGTGTGCAGGAGTAGCATGCGATCCAGTGAGGTTGTTAACTTAGTTTCAAATACAACAAAACAAAATAGGAAGGCAACATAAAATCGAAAAAGATGCAGCCTCTAATATGTCTACACTAAAATGTAAACAGTGCGTCATAAAATATGCTCGTTGAGCGAATGAAGCAACGGCCTGGCTACACTATGCGTTTTCTGCGTGTTTGCGTTTTTTTGCGTTATATCGTTCTAGAAAAGTTATAAATAATATACCTTTTAGATTAGTTATATCTAAAAGTTAATACAACTTCTATATTAACTAAAATTTAAGATAAAAAACATCACAAACACGTAATATCGTTATTTTTCTAGAACAATATTACGCAAAACCCGCAAATCCGCAAAAAACGCACGCAGAAAACGCATAGTGTAGCAAAGCCTTTACGCGTTTTATCTTTCTTTGTCAACCTGTCCATTGTCGTTACTGTTATGCCTTTTGGAAAAAGCGTAAATACATATGCATAGTTAGTATACTGCAACAATATAACAATAATTAAATCAGTCATTTTGTGACGCAAAGTAAAACAAACTTTTAATTTTGAGTGCAGTGAGAATGGTTACGGAGCGAGCGAAGCGAGCGTAGTCTTTCCTTAGATTAACGGAAATTTCTGAGTATGAGCGGCCGGCCGGCCGGCCGGCCGGCCGGCCGTGGTCACGCTTTTGCGAGGCTTATATCTCAGCAACCACTCGACCGATTTACACGCGGTAATTTTTGTAGGGTAGCTTCATTCCTTCTACCAAGTATTGGACTATTCCCGATGCATGTGGGTGACCCCTTATGCACGTGCCACGTGCAAAACGAAGAGGTGTCACTTTTTTAATTGTTGCAATATCTCCGTAACTACTTGGCCGATTGCGCTGAAAGTTGGCATGTAGGTAGGCACCCACTAGGCAATGCATACCCATGTGCCAGAGTTGGGGTGCTGCTGCACGTGCGCACGTGCAGGGGTCGATTCCAGATCTCGAGAACGGCTGGACCGATGGCGCTCAAATTTGGTACATGGTTAGGGACCGGTTAGTAGGGTGCCGTGCAAAAGTCAGTTGGGACCCATTTTGCACGTGCGCACGTGCAGGGTGCCGCTTCCAGATCTCGAGAACGGCTGGGCCGATTGTGCTCAAATTCGGCACATCGCTAGAGACCGGTTAGTAGGGTGCCGTGCACAAGTCAACTGGAGGTACCCCCTCGAAATTTCGCACGTGCAAGGCTCACCCTCTCGCTCGCTCCGTTAGTCGCCCCAAAGGCGTTATACTGGTGAATAACAAAACAGACTGACAAGCAGTTCGAAGGACAAACAAACAAACAAACAAACAGACAGACAAACAAGCTGACAAACAGACTGACAGCAAGTCGGAGCGAGGGCTAACAGAACTGAAGGGTTGGACAGACGCCAGCCAGCGGGTAGCACGACTAGAAGAGTAGGCCCTAACTGTGAGTGTCGTGGTTCGGCGTACATATCTGCTGCAGCTGGTGCAGCGGGCGCCCGCCGGTGACGCCCCCGCCCCCGCCCCCGCCCCCGCCGCCACCGACGGGCGCGCCGAGGCTGGCCGGCGCCGGATCCGAGGCCATGACCGCGTTGAGCACCTCCAGCTTACGCTGGAGCTCACCGGCGTCGCAGTCCATCATGTCTGAAATCGGTCACACACATCGATTCTCGGTGGTGGGCCGACGCGTGCTTCCGGCGGCGACACGATACGATCTGCCCGGCGGCGACACGACGAACGCGACACACGACAGCCACCAGGTAAGGAGGATATGGTTTTTTTTTTAGTCTGAGGACTGGGGGACACCTTGGCTAGGAAGAGGCTGTTCCAAAGTTGGACCGGAATAGGACTTAAAAAGGCATCACGTGAATCAATTCCTATTCATCGGTTCTCCAGGCATGGCTATTTTGGAACATTGGATTTCAGTTTTCACCGAACACAGTGTAAGCTGCGGAAGGTCTCCAACTGATTTGAATTTCAAGTGCACCTGTGACAGTTTGACACCAAGCAGAGTAGTAAAGCTCTATCGAATGACGATCTCCAGCCATCATTTAATGACATTCTCGGCGGCAAGTCAATGGGTTGATACCGTCGCCTGCAGGAAGAGTTACGACGAGTTCTAAAGCGGCATCATTAAGCACAATACAGAGCGCTTCAGCAGGACATCAACCCATTCCCGGCTGACAAAGTGCACGGGGACACAGGTGACAAAACTGATCAGCTCACTCAGCTATGCATCAGCGACATTTGCTATGCATGATGTCGAGCCGACGTGGCACCGAGAGCAGTTTATCGCGCGGCTCCAAACTCATCGAACAGACTCGAAAACTCACCGAACGGCACCTCGAAGCGGCAGTCGAGCAGCACATCGTCTCCGGTGGGGTTGCGCGTGCCCACTACCTCGCCACTGGCGTTGACAACAGGCTCCAGATGGAGCGCCAGCCACTGGCCCTGTCCCTCCTGACGGACAGACAGCGGGGTCAGAGGTCAGGTCACCCGGCGCTCGGATCAAAGGGCGCCGCCCGGTCGCCGGCGGCCGGTGGAGCTGAAAGGTCAAACATTGATCCGCGGGAGCCGTTGGATTGGTATGCTCACCGGGCAAAGGGGACGCTGCGGAGGTGGCCGTTAGTAGAGTGTGCCGGCGCTGAGAGAAGGTCCCTTGACGGGGGCTGGGTGGAATGAAATGGCCCAGCAAATAGCTCGGTCTGCCATAAATGTGTAATTGAAAGAGACAGTTTTAAGCATTTGGTTGGTGAGAGGTATTTACTTATTGTTTGAAATAAGGGATAACTTTGACTGGACGATTTTGCGAAGAAGCCACTTTCCTCAAAATTGGTCATGAATCATCGTTTATGGAGGGTGGCCTCGAACGAAAGATTTTAAGATGTCTGTTTTCTTGACAGTCTGCGCGACTGTTTTTCGTAAACGCGTCTACTTGAACCGTTACTTTCAGCAATATGTTTCCAAAAGCGGTCAATAACCACACCAGTAATGCATATGACTTTCGTATAATGTCACAGTGTATGGAATGTCACTTGACATTTTGTATTAACGCAGCTATCTGAATAATCATAATGATGTCAGAAATAGCCGCAAAGTAAGACGCTTTATTGAAATATCCCAATAAAGAGCTCGCTAAATTGCATAATAGGCGATGCGCTACTCAACGTAAGTACTCCATAAGCCGATGCGGTCCCACTGCATGGAAAGGGTCAACGCTCTCAATGTGGGTTAATCTGTCGATTGCATGCACGCTCTGTGTCTCCGTCCAGGACTGTATTTACCTCCGCTGGTCGTCTGATCGCGGTAGCCAGGATAGAAAAGATGGCCTGTTATGCTAGCAGAAATATTACCCGGTACAATTCGCAGGCATTGCCGCACATTTCTTAATTAAGTAAATTCATCAGAAGATTTCGTCCCAACCATGCAATTATATATAATATTGCAATATATTCATCTGTAGCTCAGCAACTTGCAAACGCATTGGTATATATGACATCGATACAAAAAAAAAAACAATATATCTATCACATCTGTGCGACGGACTCTGTCACGTTTTCATATTTTCAATGTTTAGTGAATCATATACATATTTTCAATGTTTTCATTTAGACAAGACTCTCGCCTGAGTATACCATCTAATGGCTAATTGCTTGTAAGGCCTAGCTCAGCTCAACAAACGCAAATATTTGGAAGGAGTACAACATCTAGTTTGACAAATATCTAACTGGGTTTGGATCGAATGCAACATGCTATGCTTATAAATCAGGATTGTCCGAGCTAAGCCAGGCAAAATCCTACCTTGTTTGAGCTCGGACACGGCATTAGCCGATTGGGCCTGCATTAGAACTAAGTGCCGAACGGCTGAGAGCATCTAATTTCGCCGACAGGCACTCACTAACGCACCTGGAGGGTGCAGGTAAGTGGTTTGTCTTTATACACAGCGGGAGCAGGACAACATGTAATAGCAAAAGGCAGATAGCATTTAATTTCAAGTCAAATTGTTCGTAATTGCATTGCGCGTTGTACTGGCTCACTACACATATGTATCTTTCTATTCTTTAAAACTAAGTTTAGAACACTAAAATAATTATGACCTTATGTGGTGATGCAAGTTGAGCGGGATGTAATGAAAAAATTAACATTCACTGTGTTCAATTGCATGGGAGCTCGGATATATGCAAGTACCACACCAACGCTCTTAACTTCTGAATATAGGCAGCACCTGCATCATCGCCGGTGCCTCTCATAAAATAGTCCGAGCTCAAGTTTCCATCATCAGAATTACTGACAAACCGCCTCGTCACCGACCCGTTGCCAGCTCTCCCTCTGTGGCCAGGGGTTGACCCTGGTCTGCGCACCCCCTGCATGTGAGCGGGTCCCCCAGGGCCGTGGGTCGGGGCCCGTATCTGGGTCGCTCGACGGGAGAGTCGCCGCGGCCGGCCGGGCACTCAGGCTCTCCCAGCTGGGTTCCTAGCCGGCCATCGATTCCCGCTGTCCCCTCTCCCACCAACTAACGCCCCCCTCCCCTCCCCCCACCACCACCCATCCCACCTCCTGCGCAGCCCGTCCGCCGACCGCGTGAGAGGGGCTACATGATGTGGGAGCGCGCTGCGGTGCGGCAGACGCCATCGTGAACACCGCGCCATGGCATGGTCAATGCAAATCTTTACACCATAAATCAGAACTGCCCGCTACACGTAGCAGGGATTATTGCAGTAGCAAGACACAAGTATCTTCCTTAGTGCGTTCCGCGTGTATCCAGGACATTTTCTTTTCATCTGAATTTCGGGCCGGATCCTCTCCGCTGGAGTTCGTAACTATTCACGTGAATAGGGTGGGTCGCCTGCGAGTCGCACCGCCGCGAGCCTTTGTGGGGTTTCAAGGATCGTTCACAGCCACGGATAGCAAGGAACTGCGGACAAGAGGGAGGTGTAGGCAGACAGGCTGGCTGGAGAGGGCGAATGAAACAATATGTGGCTTGGCGAGACGCTCACATTAGAGGATATCCTGTGTCTGAACATGATCTGACATGAGTGCCTAGGCTAGAATACCTACAAGACATACATCAAAATTATCTGGGTGATGCGCTGTGTATTAAACACAATAAAAATTGGCCATAGGATGTTCGTAAAGGTCAGTGATAAATCAATAACTATCTGAATATTACATAGCCGTTCAACGCATGCAATTGAAATTATTGCAAGATTGATAGATCATATAAAATTACGTTACCAAAAGGAAAGGTACAAATTACCCATTGTGTCATTTTTGTCGTATTTAATTGCAACCAATCAATCTGCAACGTTGCCAAAATAGAAAAAACAGACTCTCAAACAGAAATGTCAGGTGACAATTGAGCTGTGTTGACGTCACAACAATCTCATATCCACACTTTGTTAGGCGACGAGGAGACCACTCAACAGAGCTGGACCTATTCAATTAGATTGCTGTATTCTGGCGGCGACTTCCGCCGCCGTTTTTCGATATGGTGGATGTAATTACGGCAGAGCCTACCCCGGGGAGCAGCCAACTCAATTGGCAAGTGGAGGTCGCGTAAGAGGGATTTTCTCTGAGCACTTCTGAGTAGCGTCTTTGATAACCACATATGCGAAGGTATCGCAAGGCAATCACATAATCAAACATTAGCTGGATTCAGTAGCCCGTGCTGTGTTTGCACTAGCTGCCGGTCAGCTTTCATAGCCCACCGAACTGTTTGGAAGTCATCAGCTCATGAGCGTTGCGTTTTCTAATTCCGAGTGCCTGACGTCAGAGCCGTCCATCTTCCCATCTGTCCGTCCCCTGGGCCCGTCTCGGCGTCTGCCGTCCCCCGGGTCCGTCTGCCTTCCCCCGAACCCATCCCCTCTCAGCTCACCGCGCCGCCAGCCACTGATAGGAGGCAGGTCTGGGCAGCCCCAGCAGTTCCTCATTACTGGGTGGAGCAAATGCAGACACCGCGCCGTTGACCTAGCGGTCGCGGGCGCCAATCGAACACCAATCGAACCCGGTGAGCTCCTCTCTCTCTCTCTCTCTCTCTCTCTCTCTCTCTCTCTCTCTCTCTCTCTCTCTCTCTCTCTCTCTCTCTCTCTCTCTCTCTCTCTCCCTCTCTCTCCCTCTCTCTCTCTCTCCCTCTCTCTCTCTCTTCCCTTTTTTCTTTTTTTCTTCATCTGTGTTTCTTTCCTCTCTCTTTGACTATTTAAAGTTTTCTCCCATTTTTTGGTGAAAAAGTGAACATGAATGTACAACATTCAATGTACAACATGTACAACAGGAATGTACAACAGGTATCAACATTCAATCGCATTAATGTAGTTGAATATTATTTGTTACAACAAAAGCCACTTCTCGACTATCCAGTCATTCTTGTAAGTGCTGTAAAAGTTAAAAAATGCATCAGCATCGATAACTTGATTTCAGCGAAGTGATCTGGAATCCTGATACATGACCCGGAAAGAACAATTCATTTTTTTCTTTTTCTTCCATATCATTTGAATGCAATGCATAAGCAGGCAGTGTTTACGAAAATGAAATTATTACATTTAGTTGATTTTAATAAGACTTTGTACCGTATTTTAATAAGACTTTAATAAGAATTTGTACTTTGACCTTGTGCTTGAGGTCGTCGCAATGTCTTACACATTTCTGGCATCGTTTCTAGATTATTCAAGTCATTGAGACTAGAGCAATGAATTATATTTATTGTAACTAGTGTGCTGGGAGCCATAACCGTAGCTGTCACTCATTGACAAAGCGTCATTGACTTCTGTCATAAACCCAGATGTCGACGAGATGGTGCCTTGACTATGGCGGTGGAGCGACCCGTCGGCAGCAGGGCGGCTCATGACCCCCACTGGGCCTAGTCGTCACTGTGATGACCCGAGCTGCTACTGGAGTCATTCGGCGCTCCCAGCCCTCCCCCCTCCTCTACCCTCTCCTCCCCGCCCCTCCTGCCCTGCCCCGTCCTCGACACCGGGACCGCCCCCGCCGCGATGTGGCCCGTTTTGGGGTCGTGCTGCTTTGGTCTGCGCCCAGACGGCGCCAATGGTGGCGGCCATCCGGTGGGGAGGGGACGGGGGTCTGGCTGCGACCCAGACAAGGGGACAGTGGGGTCATCGTGGGCGAGGGAGCATGGCGCCCGGCAATGCCGCCAGCAACAGAGCCCGTGCCGGAACGGCAGTCATGACTCGATTGAAGTGTCGGTGACAGCAACTTTTTAGCATTCTGACGAAACTGTGGATATTGGGGCAGCAAATGTATCTTTATCCATCATAACACGCAGATTTAACGGATTGGAAAATCTGAGGACACTTACTGGGAACCACTTGGAGATATTATGCATTATTCACGAGTACATAGAGTTTCAGTTGATCTACATCACATATATGCGATCTTTTGGTTCGCATGGTAGCTGAACATCAACGGCCGCACTGGATGATATCACATGTTGCATCATTTAGAAAGCGCCAGCAGCATTCATCATTCAAATACAGGGGTTACATCAAAATTATTGCATGGCCAATTGGCATTGCTTCTTCTCATATCATTTGTGATGGAATAACATGAAAACTGCCCATCTTTTACTCCAGACACAAGATCAAAGCGGTAAGTTTGCATAAAACGCCCTAGTCAGATGCTTGCTCTTCAAACGACAAAACTCATGATGGCTAAATCCGCGATATTTTTAGCAAATAAGCGCATCCGGTCGAAGAGGCTGCTTTTCACTAAACTGCCCTATGGCGTCGTTCACGAATCTCTGAATACAGTTGACCCACCAAACAATGTATGTAACACAGAGCTATTTATGTGATACCGAGATAGTAAGCTTTGCTAAATATACCTCCACCAAACACTGCATGCTGCCACGATGTGTGATATAGCGGTACGAGGCTGCGCTCTTCTTTCCATGAACTATCGCTGTAGGGCCTGCTAGATAACACACAAATGGGACGCAACGCACTATTCCGGGAACATAAACAGCTGATTGTGCTCACGCTGGGCTATACTATCAACGACACTATTTTGTGCTCACGTCGAGGACTTTGGTCAAGGCCATGACTTGGGTTACCACCGATGAGCAGCTGCACGACATTTTTACGGATTGAGGATACACCTTACTGACAGTGAGGCCGAGAGTTCCTTGATTGATAGGTTACTCTAGTACATAGATAAGATGTTGGCCCTGCTAAGGATGGCAGGTTTGTTTCACAATAACGAGCTCTTTATACGAGCTACTGCACATTTATGAATAAAAATATAAATACTATGACAACGAAAATGGCGTCAGGAATAGGATGCTATGGATGTCAAACCTGCAACCAAGCAATGTAACTCGGTCAAAAATAGATGCTTTAGAATGTCATGTTATGACCTTTCACTTGGTACCGCTTTTGTTTCCTGAACTTCTTTAATTGCGGCGATAGACATGAAGACGAAGAGCCTACCGGGCCCGACTGGGTTAGGGCTGTGTCACCTGCTATCCTATCTCAGAGGCTACTATCGGGCGCTATGTGATCAGTAAAGTTGGCCCAATAGTTTTGGAGGCAAATATAGGGAGCCCGAAATGCCCCCCCCCCCTCCTCCCCCGCCCCTCACCCTACTCCCACCGGTACCTCCAACCGAAGGTAGGAAATCGGCTCCCTAGAGGGCACTATAAATACATACTATTAGTTGACATGCCTCTCCCGAGATGGCGTTAGTTGTCGACGCCTGCAGTTAGGCTGTACCGCAAGACAGCTGGGAACCCCTGCTTGAGACGGCATGCATGCGTTCTCCATAGAGCTGAAACATGGTTACGTAATGTATTGAGTGCACAAGAAATTCGACGATAAAAATGCCAAAACAGTTACATTTGGCGTACCGGTTTTGCCTGAAGGCTTTGTCACCGCCAAGGTATCGAAAACAGAGAACAATCACACTTTTTCGATGCCTTGACGTTGACGAAGCCTGCCGACGAAACCGGTACGCTATAAATGCAACTGTTTGGATATATTCATCATTGATTTCATGTACCCTCAATACAAAAGTTGTTCAGTGTTATAATTACAATGGCTAGGGAAATTTTACTTTAAACTGTAGCACAGTAAATGAGAGTAATCATGTTGTGTTGTGAGTGTAGTGTACACCTATAAATATGTATGGACACGGTATTTGGTGATAGTTATCTATACACAGTCAGCGTGAAAAGAGAGGAGGAGGAGGAGGAGAGCAGGAGAGAGAGAGAGAGAGAGAGAGAGAGAGAGAGAGAGAGAGAGAGAGAGAGAGAGAGAGAGAGAGAGAGGGAGAGAGAGAGAGAGAGAAGGGGAGAGGGAGAAAAGAGGCTTACTAGCTAGTTTGAACTTTGAGATGAACAATACATTCGTCGTTGGATAAAATGTAAGGCGATATAGATTGCGTTCATGAGCATTCACTCTTTATTGCTAAGGCAGTAAGTGACAAAGTTAAATTGTTGGTTTAGCAAAGATACTTAATGCCTATGTCATAGAAACATTCTGACTTTACTATGCAGAACACAACCAGAGATAGCAAGTTTAATTGGTTGAACACACTTGTGGACTACGCACGACGTCCGTGTTGGTAAAATAAGCCAATCACCGCTCAGTCAATGACAGGAGGAGGGGAGCGAGTGGCCAGAACAGGAAGGCTCGATAACTCTGTAGTCCGACAGAGCCCCTCCGTCCTCGTCCGGCCGACTTCACTGACGATGAATTGACGTTCGCCGCCGTGTGACGTCACAGATGACGTCATTGTATTGACGGAGCGGCGCATGTGTCCCGGTCGCGAGGTCGGGCTGGCGGAAGCGCCAGGCCCCCGACTGGTGATTGGTGTCCCCCCCCCGATCCCTCCCCCGAGCTCGCCGTATTGGGAGCGCTGCTCTTGGAAGCGCGATATTGGGCTGAGTTGAACAAGCCATGGATGTGTCTTGAAGTTATATCTGTTTTGCTTACATGTTTTGGGATAAATGGTTTCATGACGAGCAATTGATTAGGGTAAACTTATGAGTTAATTCTCGTTCACAGCCTCACTTTAAACCTAACGCCTACACTCTGCCATTACTGTACCTATGTCGAAAGGGTAAAAGGAACTGAACTATGTATATGCGTGACTGCTTTCGATCACAAACAACTACCGTACTAAGTTACAAGCGTGAAATGATGTCGTATCGTTGCAGCATTTGATGTTAAAAATAGCATGGAACGGCAAAAATGGTCGAGTTTTTCCAACATTTCTTGTAACAATATGCATATTTTGTACGAAAATAGAGCAATAAATCAAACAAGAATAGTGACCTCCCTGCTGCTACAGTTCTTGCTATTGTCTCACTCTCCAAACTGCATGCGCCCTTAGCTACATCTAGCGCCGGCTATACAAAGGTGCCACCCTAAAGCTCTTCATTCTCTGCCAAACAAGCCGGACTAAATCCCTACCGATGCAAATTGCAACATCGCAACCAGCCCGGCAACAACAACAGGAGATCGAAAGATCGAACTTAGGTCCCTTGACACCACTAAGGGCCTGCAACCATTGTCTATATAAAGGCCCTATACCTCCTAGGAATCGATGCAAGACGGCTGTTTCTGAACGACGACAAGCTACTGGATCTAGCATTCTCGCTTATAATTCAATTCCATCTAGCCCCGAATCGTTTTTGTCTAACTAATCCCAGGCAGCTGTGCTCTCGTGAACAGACTGCTTCTGTATACAATTATGGACATCTCTAAACATTCTAAGGGTGCCTTCTACCTCTGAATACTTCCATAACTGCACACCTACGTCACACGATACCTGTCTGTGGGGGGCTGACGAGTGAGAACGCGGCCCCGCCTACAGTGAGACGAAGTGGCGGCGACTCCCAGAGCTCTGAAGCTGCTGTAACGACAGATCCGCGATCACCAGAGGGACACAGACGCGTTTCCAGTCACGTCAGACGGGCCATTCAGCAATCGGGCCCGCACCAGTAGATTGCGTCAGTCCAGATCGACCCCAGACGACAGCTCCGCCGCGGCGCTGGCGGTTCTCAAACGACCGATACACCCAGCCCAGAGTGCGGCGCAATGAGTTTGGACCAGCTCGGTGAGCGTTTAGTTAGATTGTTGGGATATTCCTGGAGCGGAGGTGCTATTTTGGGCCATGACACGTGGTCGTTGGTCATCGGTTGCGCAAAGCGGACCTCCCTTTTGGTCCGCTATCACAATGGCCTCTCGTGTTCCCCGATATACTGGGAATTTTCCAGAGGGTCGTTACAGTGGAAAAATGATCGTATGCAGCATTAGATTATTCCGATTGCTTCCGAGTGGGTTCACTCGCTCCCGCCGACACGTGGACCGAGCCGGGTGTCTCTCCCGGGACGACCCGCGCTGGGAGACTGTCCACACCCGCCGACTGGCAGTCCATTGACCTGGCCGTCACTCCGCTGACAGTCTGACGGCAGCCGAACGGAACCCAGCACTGCAGGGTGCAGCTCGAACCGAAAACTCCCAGCGCTGCTGTCAGTTGGGTGTGCGGCTAATTCGGGATTGGCGCTGAGTCAGTCATCAACTTGATCAGACTTTTTCGAAGTTGACCGCTCGGGTGATCTAAAGGACGTACTGAATTTCACGTGGTAAATCGGGGATATCAGTATGATTCATGTGAAGGATTGTGGCTTCCCGAGTCCAAATTTCTTCACACATTTATTTCACGTTGCAATATAGCTATCACCAGCAGGCACACAATTAAGGACGGGTTGATATCTAATGAAATGTAATACTTCAGTACAACTGACGTTTACTTACTATGTATGTACTGCAGAATGTTGTATCCAAATCATAAACTCTTTTATGAGCTTACTTATAAACTCAGAAGAAAGGCACTTGCCAGATTTAACTAAATAAGCGGTTGACCTTTCATTTGAGTTTCCCAAGCTTCACTCACTCACTCATCATCCAATAAGAGATGATCGGCGATGACTAGCGTTAAGATCAGAATCGCCCCCCCCCCAATCACACCCCTCCCCGCTATCCCAGTGCCGCAGACTCACCTCGTTTGAGTACTGGATGTCGGTCAGAGGCAGCCACCTGTATCCGAGCGCCTTGTCCCAGAGCAGGCCCTTGCTCCAGACCTCCACCAGAAGACCGGTATCCATTTGTTCGGTCTCACTGGGGCAGGATGGGCGCACTGTGTTAGTGAGATGACGGGGTACGGATGGAGCGACGCCAGTGGTAACGGCATGGGAGAGAGAGAGAGAGAGAGAGAGAGAGAGAGAGAGAGAGAGAGAGAGAGAGAGAGAGAGAGAGAGAGAGAGAGAGAGAGAG
Organism: Amphibalanus amphitrite; assembly: GCF_019059575.1. Classification (NCBI taxonomy): domain Eukaryota; kingdom Metazoa; phylum Arthropoda; class Thecostraca; order Balanomorpha; family Balanidae; genus Amphibalanus; species Amphibalanus amphitrite. The sequence continues at coordinate 169,661 of NW_024882723.1, read as the reverse complement.
AGAGAGAGACAGAGACAGAGACAGAGACAGAGACAGAGACAGAGACAGAGACAGAGACAGAGACAGAGACAGAGACAGAGACAGAGACAGAGACAGAGACAGAGACAGAGACAGAGACAGAGACAGAGACAGAGACAGAGACAGAGACAGAGACAGAGACAGAGACAGAGACAGAGACAGAGACAGAGACAGAGACAGAGACAGAGACAGAGACAGAGACAGAGACAGAGACAGAGACAGAGAGACAGAGAGACAGAGAGAGAGAAAAAAATGGAGAAGAAGAGGAAAGAAAGGGATAGAGGGAGGAGCGGAGGAAGGAAGAGAGGTCACGGTAATATTGTGTGGCTTCCGAGAGGTCTGACGGGTAACAGACAGGATAAGCGGGTGCAAATGGACAAAATGCACAGTTTGATATGAATGTGCACGTAAATATTTATCTGTAAACTGATACTAAAACTTGAATGACTCCTGCGTACTTCTAAATGATGTCTGAGATGGCAATGGCTTTTCACCGTTTCATCAAAAAGAAACCCGACCAATCTTGTGGAATCAACCCCTTTATTTTTATCAAGTTGTATTCTTCTCAACCAGGTCAATAACTATTACCTAACTATCGACGAAACAGCTCTTTCTTTGTTGCTGGTTACGGCTGATTCGGGAACCAAATCCCTTTTAACAAAGAGCTGGAGACGGCGACCGGAAAACTGACGAGAGTTTAGGACTAATGTCAAAGCGGATTATCCAGGGTTTATAAATACCCTATGGCACCAAATTAAATTGTCTCTCTGGCTTTTAAAAATAATTTCAAATAAGATATTAAGATTGCTTTATAGCAAAAATGACTGGATGCTTGAAGTACGTTTTAATAAGCTTAGTTTTTTTTCTGTTAGGACAATAGTTCTGACCGACTGGACAGGGCAAACACGCTTTTCGCCACACCGCATTACGCAGACACCACCACTTGCGTATGTGTAAAATAATGTAGTTAGTGGTATCGCACCAGTAGCTACATTATTTTGCAGCCCAGCCAGCTGGCCAACCGCCAAGGCTTTGTGATGCCCGACACTTACAACAAGAAATCCTGCTCCCAGCATGGTTCTGCGCCCTTGACGGTAACCGTAGTCGACTTGACATGCTGAAGCTTCAGAGTTACATAGGTGCTAAGTTGGTTTGCTGAAACAAAACAGTACAAAAAGTCAGAGTACGGTATGAGAAGGATTGACTTTATGGTAAATATTCAATTTGCAAGGTTTTCACCGTCATATTGCACGCATGGTAGCATCCTAGTCGTTATCTGACCGGTAACACCAAATCGATTACTGCGATGCCATAATTTGGTAAGCCGTATTGCATATCGTGCTATATTTGACTAGGTGGAAAGCATTATCTTATGTTCTTTAAGCACCTATATGGCTCAGATACATACCTTGCGGGCCATGATACTTCGCACGTTTAACTGAAACAGAAATGGAATGATTATTAACATTGAACTGTTTTTAACCCAGATGCACTTACAAACGTACCAAACATGACATATTAACGAAACAGAAATTATATCTTGTGTCCCATCAGGTGATCAAAACAGCGCCGTTGCAGTAATGTACCAATCAATCACACCATAAGTACATCTCTCCTCGCAGCCTCGGTACTGAATCATACAGCGACGCATTAAATACGGCCACCCTGGTTCTCGCCGAGCACACACATCAAAAGACAAAAGTACTATCTCCTGCCATAAACTGTCTCGGATCGCAGCCCGCACAGGATCTATCGACGCTATCGGTGACGCTGGTGTGAACAATAAGCTCTGCAAACGCTGCAGTTCGTAGTGCGAAAACCGCCCCACCCCGATTGTATAAACGGTAGTGGGAGGTGGGAGGTTTAGATCGGTAATGCGGCTGTGTTGGCGGCGAAAGGTGAAATCATAGTGTAATAAATAACAAGTGAAGACACTTCGATTATTTTGTGTAATGCGTTTTCTTCTGCCGGAAGTGCTCTCTCAGAAAATCATCGATATCTGATGACGATTGATGACGTTTTCGTCATTGTAGTGCAAAAGTTTCATCCCTGTAGTGAAACCTTCTAACCCAAGAAACTACTATCCAAGCTTGTAGTTATATAAGTGTTGGTTTTAACAGCTAATTCACCCTTATTTTCTACAAAACACTGAAAATAAATCCCTCTACACGCAGCTTGAAATGAAATATCACTTAAACATAATGAGAAGACCAAAAACCTATTTTTACTTCACATCTTTACAAGCTAAGAATGTCTTCTTTTTTTATGCCAGAATGGGTATCGCGTATGAACACAGGGACAGGCCCCACAGCTCGCAATACCTAAGAATTCATGTTATCTTATCAGGCATATCGTTCGGAAGCTGTGTAAATGCCGACGCGGTGTTAAAATGGGCCAAACAGCTATTCATCAACTGGGCATTTCACCGGGCTGAAACGCATCGATGTCCCATGATTTTGCATATTATAATGCATTCAATAGGAACAATGAACATGCGATGACTCTCATTCATTTCGCGCAATAAAAAGCATAGGTTCTCAAGTCAAAGTGAAGGAAAAGACCGATCAAAATGACTCGTATAATACAGACTTTGTTTAAATACTCTACATTTTAGGGGCTGGTACTGTTATGGTGTCCTCTATTTTTGAATATTTTCATACCGGTTCTGTCAAATTGCTTTCAGTAAGCGACCATACATGCAATAAAAACAGTGGGTTCTCGAGAGTAACGTTACGGAATAGAGTGAATGCTGATACGATGTTCAGCATGTTGGAGCGCAGTTAGATCGAAGAACACTTTCATCGGGCTGTGGCACATCGATGTCCTCTGATTTTGAATATTTTCACGCATTTTATAAGAAAGTACGATTGTTTTCTTTCATTAAATGCAATAAAAAACATGGGTTCTCGAGTCTATGTCATTCATAGGACCGATCAAAATGGGTTATGTTTTAGAGACGTTGTCAAAATACCCTACACTTTTTAGGAGCCGGTGGTGTTATGATGTCCTCTGTTTTTGAATATTTTCATACCGGTTCTGTCAAATTGCAATCAATAAGCGACCATACATGCAATAAAAACAGTGGGTTCTCGAGAGTAACGTTACGGAATCGAGTGAATACTGATACGATGTTCAACATGATAGAGCGCACTGCGCAGTTAGATCGAAGAGCACTTTCATCGGGCTGTGACACATCGATGTCCTCTGATTTTGAATATTTTCACGCATTTTATAAGAAAATACGATTATTTTCTTTCATTAAATGCAATAAAAAACATGGGTTCTCGAGTCTATGTCATTCATAGGACCGATCAAAATGGGTTATGTTTTAGAGACGTTGTCAAAATACCCTACACTTTTTAGGAGCCGGTGGGGTTATGATGTCCTCTGTTTTTGAATATTTTCATACCGGTTCTGTCAAAATGCTTTCAGTAAGCGACCATACATGCAATAAAAACAGTGGGTTCTCGAGAGTAACGTTACGGAATAAGAGTGAATGCTGATACGATGTTCAGCATGTTAGAGCGCAGTTAGATCGAGTAGGACTTTCATCGGGCTGTGGCACTTCGATGTCCTCTGATTTTGAATATTTTCACGCATTTTATAAGAAAATGCGATTATGTTCTTTCATTAAATGCTATAAAAAAATGGGTTCTCGAGTCTATGTCAATCAAAGGACCGATCAAAATGGGTTATGTTTTAGAGACGTTGTCAAAATACCCTACACTTTTTAGGAGCCGGTGGTGTTATGATGTCCTCTGTTTTTGAATATTTTCATACCGGTTCTGTCAAATTGCATTCAGTAAGCGACCATACATGCAATAAAAACAGTGGGTTCTCGAGAGTAACGTTACGGAATAGAGTGAATGCTGATACGATGTTCAACATGTTGGAGCGCACTGCGCAGTTAGATCGAAGAGCACTTTCATCGGGCTGTGGCACATCGATGTCCTCTGATTTTGAATATTTTCACGCATTTTATAAGAAAATACGATTATTTTCTTTCATTAAATGCAATAAAAAACATGGGTTCTCGAGTCTATGTCATTCATAGGACCGATCAAAATGGGTTATGTTTTAGAGACGTTATCAAAATACCCTACACTTTTTAGGAGCCGGTGGTGTTATGATGTCCTCTATTTTTGAATATTTTCATACCGGTTCTGTCAAATTGCAATCAGTAAGCGACCATACATGCAATAAAAACAGTGGGTTCTCGAGAGTAACGTTACGGAATAGAGTGAATGCTGATACGATGTTCAACATGTTGGAGCGCACTGCGCAGTTAGATCGAAGAACACTTTCATCGGGCTGTGGCACATCGATGTCCTCTGATTTTGAATATTTTCACGCATTTTATAAGAAAATACGATTATTTTCTTCCATTAAATGCAATAAAAAACATGGGTTCTCGAGTCTATGTCATTCATAGGACCGATCAAAATAGGTTATGTTTTAGAGACGTTGTCAAAATACCCTACACTTTTTAGGAGCCGGTGGTGTTATGATGTCCTCTATTTTTGAATATTTTCATACCGGTTCTGTCAAATTGCAATCAGTAAGCGACCATACATGCAATAAAAACAGTGGGTTCTCGAGAGTAACGTTACGGAATAGAGTGAATGCTGATTCGATGTTCAACATGTTGGAGCGCACTGCGCAGTTAGATCGAAGAGCACTTTCATCGGGCTGTGGCACATCGATGTCCTCTGATTTTGAATATTTTCACGCATTTTATAAGAAAATACGATTATTTTCTTTCATTAAATGCAATAAAAAACATGGGTTCTCGAGTCTATGTCATTCATAGGACCGATCAAAATGGGTTATGTTTTAGAGACGTTGTCAAAATACCCTACACTTTTTAGGAGCCGGTGGTGTTATGATGTCCTCTGTTTTTGAATATTTTCATACCGGTTCTGTCAAAATGCTTTCAGTAAGCGACCATACATGCAATAAAAACAGTGGGTTCTCGAGAGTAACGTTACGGAATAAGAGTGAATGCTGATACGATGTTCAGCATGTTAGAGCGCAGTTAGATCGAGTAGGACTTTCATCGGGCTGTGGCACTTCGATGTCCTCTGATTTTGAATGTTTTCACGCATTTTATAAGAAAATGCGATTATGTTCTTTCATTAAATGCAATAAAAAACATGGGTTCTCGAGTCTATGTCAATCAAAGGACCGATCAAAATGGGTTATGTTTTAGAGACGTTGTCAAAATACCCTACACTTTTTAGGAGCCGGTGGTGTTATGATGTCCTCTATTTTTGAATATTTTCATACCGGTTCTGTCAAATTGCAATCAGTAAGCGACCATACATGCAATAAAAACAGTGGGTTCTCGAGAGTAACGTTACGGAATAGAGTGAATGCTGATACGATGTTCAACATGTTGGAGCGCACTGCGCAGTTAGATCGAAGAGCACTTTCATCGGGCTGTGGCACATCGATATCCTCTGATTTTGAATATTTTCACGCATTTTATAAGAAAATACGATTATTTTCTTCCATTAAATGCAATAAAAAACATGGGTTCTCGAGTCTATGTCATTCATAGGACCGATCAAAATAGGTTATGTTTTAGAGACGTTGTCAAAATACCCTACACTTTTTAGGAGCCGGTGGTGTTATGATGTCCTCTATTTTTGAATATTTTCATACCGGTTCTGTCAAATTGCAATCAGTAAGCGACCATGCATGCAATAAAAACAGTGGGTTCTCGAGAGTAACGTTACGGAATAGAGTGAATGCTGATACGATGTTCAACATGTTGGAGCGCACTGCGCAGTTAGATCGAAGAGCACTTTCATCGGGCTGTGGCACATCGATGTCCTCTGATTTTGAATATTTTCACGCATTTTATAAGAAAATACGATTATTTTCTTTCATTAAATGCAATAAAAAACATGGGTTCTCGAGTCTATGTCATTCATAGGACCGATCAAAATGGGTTATGTTTTAGAGACGTTGTCAAAATACCCTACACTTTTTAGGAGCCGGTGGTGTTATGATGTCCTCTGTTTTTGAATATTTTCATACCGGTTCTGTCACAATGCATTCAGTAAGCGACCATGCATGCAATAAAAACAGTGGGTTCTCGAGAGTAACGTTACGGAATAAGAGTGAATGCTGATACGATGTTCAGCATGTTAGAGCGCAGTTAGATCGAGTAGGACTTTCATCGGGCTGTGGCACATCGATGTCCTCTGATTTTGTGTGTACCAAGGCACTCTGTAAGAGACTGGGACTATTCACCTTTATTTAGTGGAATAAAAAACGTGGGTTTTCATGTCTAAGTCAATTAAAAAATCCATCATGACGGGGCATGGAAGACGATGATGTAGGCTGAGGATAACGTTCAATGATTTAGGGAGTGACGTTTTATGACGTTTTATTACGTCATACTGCAGCGTGAGTAGCTACATAGCCCACTTCCAGCTGAAGAAAAGTTGTTACATGAGTTTGCATTATACATTGGTGAAGTGTCTTCACTTGTTATTTATTACACTATGGTGAAATTAAACGATAAGTTCTTGAGTATGCATAATTGAAATGTGTTGCAAAGTTATGTTTCTGTGTTTTGAATTGGACGATATCTTTACAATTTGCAGCACATGCCTTAAACATGAGAAGAGGCAATTGAGCGGAAATGCCATCCTCTTGCAAGAAATGTTTTTGAATTTACCCTGCATTTCTTCAAGGCATTGACCTTTAACACATCACATCACTAGCCATCGTAAATGTCCACATCCCTCTACATAAACGGATTGCAGTCAGCCATCCCGAAAGCCAGCGAAATGACTAAGACATGAAATAACGTTAAGGCAAATATTTGATTCGAATGTACAGGTCATCATGAACAATCATGAAACTCTGTAAATGCATTGCTCATTTGACGCCTAAGCTTTTCATGCCGCAATCTTACAGGTATGGAGAGCATCAAAGCCAAGAACCAAAGGCTGTCAAAGAATAATGTCCCACCTATGCCAAGATCTATCAGAGTTCCACCTTCGCCTCATCGGCAACACGTCTCACTGATGGTGAGTTAATGCTCCCCACCCCGCTCAGATGCGAAATGAGTAACCCTGACAGCCACAGTGGCAGATATTGATCGGAAGATAGAGTCAATCGCACTCTTTCAGATTAAGCCAATTTGGGTTGCAAAAGGCCATCGATGGCCTTTGGGTGAAAATTGTTCGGTGCATAGCGTCAAGGAAGATTTATCTTTCCGCTGTGTTTCAAAACTCCAATCCCAGAATGCATCGTCTATCGGGCGGCGGTATGGAGGCCTTGCATGTTCCATGGAGATGGTAATAATGTGGAAACGCTAGACCTAATCATCTTGCAGTCGGAGGCCGTAACGTCTTTGGCCAAGTCAACGCCAATGAATCAACTGATAACTTTGAGTTACGGTGACAGGGCAGATGATTAATTATGCACATTCAGAGTTCGGGAACTGGGAGACGCTGAGCCCGTAGAATGTAGATGAACCGGTAGCTAATGATTGGCGTTGACTGTTTCTAAGAATTATGTTCGTCAGTCTAGTTGCCATTTTCGTATGTCAAGCCCTCGCGAGGAAATGAGCAAAAACGCCATGAAACCAAACCATCGGCAAAATATTACGAGCATAAAGCTTGTTACGAGTTTATAACATTCTTTGAAAAAGAAAAATATTCAGGGAAGAATATCAGGGAACTCAGATTTGTTTTTCAATAGAAAACACAATTCTAAAGAATAGTGTTTTAACTATTGACAACAAACCTTCGGTTATCTAAGGATCATCTTTTGGCACCGCGGCTGTCGCCACTCTCTATTGATGTCTCTACTCTCTACAGAGTAAGGAAGGTTACAATTCGGTTCATTTATTTTGTTTTATGATTAAAAAATGCATCGCATTTCATTTTCTAGAAAGACGAAAAGTTGAACATGAGGGACTAAATCGCCTCAGCACAGCCAATAGGGTTAAAAATGTTTCATGTTGACACAATGTATACCGTGGTAACCAATTGAGAGCTTTTCAAAATACTTGTATAACGTTGAAAATTTACACGGAGTATAAGATGCTCAATTGTCAGTAAAAGCCGTTTAAAGGGACCCTCCCACCTTAACATTAGATTTGAGTTGAGATAGCCAAAATGGGGTCCCTGGCTCACAATTACCGGTTTCGTCACTCACAACATCGAGAAATGCCTTAACCCGCGCCCAAGTGTGGGGGGTGTTTGAACACCCCCGTGCGGTTTTTCGCAGATATCTCAAAAACGGCTGCGCGGAGCGCCGCCGTTTTTTGTACACCTTATCATACATCAATACTACACATGTTGTGAAAATTTCAGACCAAGGTCATTCAAGGTCAGGTCACCAGGTCACTTGAAGTGACCTCACCTCATAAAAAGTTTCAATGTCTGCCATAGCTACACCGCGTGATCGATCACTTTGAAACTTTCAGCGATTGATGAGGGTAACAGTATCTATAAAATGTTTATCTCAGAATTTTGATATCGGTGACCTAAGGTCAGGTCAATTTTGCGGCCTCTCCATTATAAGTCAATGGGAGAAAATTGAAAAGCGTCTGTTTTGCACGAACGCTATTTTCAAATTTTCAACGCTGAACGACGCTGAAGTCAAATTTTCAAGTTGACCTTTCAAGGTCAACTTATAGTTCATTCGACGCGTCTCGACGAGAGGAACACGATGCTGGCAAAAGTAATGTCATGGCTCTTTTGAGTCAAAAGTTATAGCCGAAAAAAACGATTTTCGTAAAAACGGCTATTTTTGGAGTTTTTGCCCTCTGGAGGCTAAACCGTTGACCTGAGGTCAAATTTGAGAACATTACTCAGAAAGGTCTGTAAAAGGGCTATCGAATGCGCTTTTCCGCGGCGCTGTAGCTCTATCGGCTCCCGAGATAGCCGTTGGCAGTTTCCAAAATGTTGAAATAGTCAACATTTTATCTTTGGTGACCTCTGGTGACCTGACCTTTGACCTGACCCAAAAAATGACCGAAGTGTTTTCGTCCTTATTTTTGACGTTCTTTCGATTGCCGCTTACCGCGTGTCTCTACGTGGCCCAGGAGCCGAGTTAGAAGGGGGGTGTTCAAACACCCCCCACACCAGAGGCCTCTTGCACCAAACTACCTAGCTAGGTAAAATCGAAAAACCGGTTTCAGAATAAGCTAATCTAACGGCGGTAAATTTATTTGCAATAGCCCAATACATAATCCTACATGTGCTTGCTAAATTTTGCACGCAAATTGTTACATTTGAGACTTGGACTGGGTATACGATGCAAAATAATCCAAGCATTGGTGCAAGAGGATTTTGGTGCAAGAGGCCACTGGTCGTGGAAAATCCAGACTGACACTGGGGCGCGGGGTCGGAAACATTGAATTTCAAAATTGCAGCATTTTGATTCAGAGGGGCTAATGCATAGGAATACCCCTCTGAATGTGTGACGTCAGCGCAGATGTCTAACGATTTTTAAATGTTTGACTAAAACGTTTTGTAGCACGCGGTGGTATATGCTGCTTTGCGCGCAACAAGTGCCGCACTTTCAGCTGCCAAACTATTGCTTCCAAATAAAGTCGCTAGGAACAGCGGAGATCCCAAAAAGTAAACAAAAGTAAAAGTCTAATATCTTGAAAACCGGTGAATATTTTTCGGTGAAATTTGGTAGATATTCGTTTTCGCTCTTTCTGAACCGAGCGACATCACTCGCATGCCAATTCATAAACTTTTTTGAAGGTGGGAGGGTCCCTTTAATGAAATGATATAGGCTAATAATATTATTGCATTCAAATCAGTTTGACTTCTTTTCTTCAAACTGTATATGACCCAGACCCAACTGATCCTCGCCCTGTAACCTGTCTCTTGAAGCCATGTCGGGCGAACCTGACGATTCGTCTTATTTCAGCGCAATTTATCTTTGCGTTTCCAGACCTTTTGTGATAAGAAACGTATGTACCTACCAATATGTGAATTTGAGTCATTGACCTGACATCTGGAAGACCATCAATGATCTAGCACCTTAAAATGATTCCTCTTGTTACGGGCAACAAACTTTCTTTTTCGCGAAGCTCTTATAGCTTCATCAGGTGCCGAATGGTTTGGAAGCCTATCGTATGTACAGCCCTCTGCAAACTGCGTGGTAAGTATTTTTTCTTCGACAAAAACGAGAATAACGCGAATATTGGTCACTCGGAAATCGTAACAGCAAGACGCGTGAGACTCCGCAACTTAGGTTGGCATGTCATCGCCGTATTCATTTTCCATCTAGTTCGGCAACAAAACCCAAAAGTTTATATTTGCCCAAAAAACAAACTTTTGCATTTTGTTGCCACACAAGGCGTATAGTTTGTTTAGTGATAAAACCTAACCGAAGGAGTGGAGCATGGCGCATCTATTTGCAATGAGTTCCGACCGACTGATAGCATAGCCTTTGAGTTATTATCGGTTTTGTCGAAAAAAGAATACCTACCACGCAGTCTACTGAGGACTGTACATTGTACAATCTCCTTCCGGCCTTTAGGTACCTTAGCTCTGTAAAAGCGCCAAACGAGCGAGGGAATTATATAATGTTTTGATCAATAGACAGCAACAGCTCAGCCGTGGACAGACAATACTGGAATCGGTACTTATCTCATTCGCCGCGAGTCGGTCCTTTACTGTCTACAAAATCATGTGTTATGGTCAATTCCGGCTTGCGGTTGCGTCTCAATATGTCTAATCTGCAGATAACTCACTGTTTTCGTATATCGTTAATTGTAAATATGCATGCATAGAAGGTCTAGTCTGCAATGCAATCCAACGGTGAACCCAAGGCTCATCTCAAACAATGGCCAGTCTCTCTCTCTCTCTCTCTCTCTCTCTCTCTCTCTCTCTCTCTCTCTCTCTCTCTCCTCTCTCTCTCTCTCTCTCTCTCTCTCTCTCTCTCTCTCTCTCTCTCTCTCTCTCTCTCTCTCTCTCTCTCTCTCTCTCTCTCTCTCTCTCTCTCTCTCTCTCTCTCTCTCTCTCTCTCTCTCTCTCTCTCTCTCTCTCTCTCTCTCTCTCTCTCTCTCTCTCTCTCTCTCTCTCTCTCTCTCTCTCTCTCTCTCTCTCTCTCTCTTTCTTTCTCTCTCCCTCTCTCTCTCCCTCTCTCTCTCCCTCACTCTATTTCCCTCTTTCTCTCTCTCCTTCTTTCTCTCTCTCCCTCTCTCCTTCTCTCCCTTTCCTCTCTCTCTCTCTTCCTTTCTTTCTCTCTCTCTCACACTCTCTCTCTCTTTCTCTTTTTCTTTCTCTCCCTGTCTTCCTCTCTCTCTCTCTCTCTCTCTCTCTCTCTCTCTTTCTCTTTCTCTCCCTTTCTTTATCTCTCTCCCCTCTTTCTCTCTCTGTTTCTCAAATACACACGCATACAAACACACATTGATAGGTAACTACTCAATTATCTCATTTAGGCGTTATCGTTGTATTACTTTACCGAACTTTTAGACTTTACTTTACTTTACTTACTTTACCTTACTTTACTTTTAGAATATTCTAAAAATTTGAGCTAACCTTATATTTAATCATGATAATGCACTGAATTTGCAGCAAGGACATGTCACTAATAGCTGCAGAATCCACCTAAAAATAAACGCATCGGTGCAGTACCTATGCAACGTAAGAAGACCTTCAAACTGGCACGTTGCCCAACACTAATTCTGGTTCATTTTAAGAATCCTACAGGATATATTTGTGTATTTCTGAGCAAGAATCTACTTCGTAACAACTGTTTATCAAACTGTTTAATGGCACTAGCGTTTACAAAAGCCGCTACCAGTGTAACGAGCAGAGCTCCCAGCTTGCTGTAGCATGTAGGTAGCAGAGAGGAGACACATCCCACTGGTTGCAGGTCTCAGGTCCCTTCCTCGGTCGACCTACCTGTCACACTGAGCAGCGACATGGTGTCCTCGCGAGTGGCATCCGCCGCGGTCACACACTGGTGCTGGCGGAACTGTCTGGCGCGCGCCACCACCGCCGCCGCGCAGTGGGCGGCCACCACCGCTGGCTCGGACTGAGGTCGGCGGCGCGGCGGCGGCCGACTCTCCACCGCCGACCGACCGGCCGGCCGGCTATCGATTCCTTCCAGAGGCGCGCCGCCGTACGACGGCCGCGACAATCGATGGTGCGCGGCGCACGCCGCCAGCGCGCCACTCAGGCCGCGCCGCGCCACCCGTCGCCGCCGCCGGGTCAGGTGCGCCGTCACACGCCGCCGACGCGCCCGCCCCGCCCCGCCCCTGGGTCGTGACATGTCATGCGGGCGCCGCGACCTGTGCACAGTGGGTCGAGGACGCCCTAAAGTGGGCCAGGGTGAAGTGTGTGGGCGCTGTTGCTGGCGAAAATAGCCATGTCATTCTGCATATTGCATATTCAAGCTATTTGTGGAACCGTCGATCAGATCTCATGCATTATCTAGCCATCAAATATGACGAATCTAGACTAATCAAGTTGACAAATATGACAGAAAAAGCAAATTGATAGACGACGCTAGAATATTTAATGAAATTACATAAATAATAAATACTATACTAGTCTGAGAAATAAGGAGCTATTGAGCCTGAGCTGAGAACCTGAGTGTGAAACCTGAGCTCCTCACATCTAGGATTCTTTCCTCCTGCGTCGGCCCGGCGATCTCCTCCCCCCCCCCCTCTGGCGACCGTCTCGTCCGCGACCGTCTCATACCGCCGCGCCGCCGCGGTCATCTGACTCCGCCACTGACAGCAGATCGCCCGATAACCGCCGCCGGCGTGCCTACGCCGATACGGGGCGTGCCTACGCCGATATCGCTCTCCTTCCTCAATCCCGCCGCCTCCCCCCCCCCGCCCCCTCCCCCCTACAGCCCCGGCACTCGTCCCTGACCGCCGGCAGCACAGGTGCTACTGATGACCTTGAGCGCATCAGTTGTGCCAAATTGTACGCGCACTTGTCTGCCGTGAAAAGAGAAATGGCGTGTGGCTGTGATGGTTATCATTTGGGGGACACAAATGAATCATAACGTGGAAGCTGGCGTGTCCGTTTGCATCAGAATGTACATATTTATACGTGACGGGTGTTCAGGGCTGCATTTGTGAGGCTTCAATAGATCGATTGGTGGTGTCGGTGGTGCTAAGGGAGAAAGAGGGTTAGGATGTCAGTGTGCGCCTTTGAAAGCGTGTCATTCAAGGCTACGAGATCGAAAACAAAATGGTGAAAGAAAACCATAGAGGGCAACGGTAAATCCATGAAAATGAAGTAACGCGATAGAAGGCTTGCTAAACGGCCAACGGGGAACGGGGCAAGACAGCGTAGATGCAACTTGGAACATAACAACATATTTGATAGGAAACTAGGTCAAAAGGAAAGACAGATTAGACAGAAGATATGAAACCAGAATGTGATTATTGGGATAAGTGTTAAGACAGCAAAGATCTCAGGACGAGAAGTAAAAGAGGCATTTCAAGACGATAGCCACAGAGAACAGAAAGAAAATGATGCATATCAAACTCACAAAAGCCGAGGAACCCAATCGTGGACAAACTATCGTGCTGGTTGATGTGTTCAGGGCGTGGTGGCTGACATGTTCCCGGCACTCTTGTCAGGAAGGACTGCTTGGCCAGGAAGTGGGGGTAATTGTTCGGAAGAAAGACGGCGTCTGTACCGCTAAGTGGTACTTACCTGTGAATCACGCTAGGAAGCTTTCCAGGAAGGGAGCTAGAAAGCAACTCTCTGGAAAGCTATATGCTTATAGCTAGCTTTATAAAAGCAGCTGTATGCGTTGTTTCAAGTGAACTGGGTCAACTGGTGCCAGCGACCTCTCGGTACATAGCACTTTTCTGGCATCGCAGTCTGATTTTGAATATAAAAAAGATAAGAAACACAAAGAGCCGTGATGCAGCTATTAAACCTACAGCTGGTGGAAAATATCTTACTTATTCCGGGTGTTATACCTACGTATCTCCAAAACGGAACACCAAACGCGCGCAAACTGTAAAAAAAACTGACACAATCGGATCAAAGTTTTAGTAGTCATGTTGGAAGATTACTTAATAATGTTTTAAATGTTGAGACGCTATATAGAAATGTAACAATTATTCATTATCCGAGCCAAACAAAAGTTGTTTAAAAAATGGTAAAAAGCACAGGTATTTCATATTTCTCACCTTGTGAAAGTCGTTAATGCCACGAAGCTGCGTATACCGGGAAGCTTAGATTGTTTCTTCAATTTTGTTTGATGTTCATTTTCCAACTTTATTCTCAATGCTCCTGGCCCGACAAACTGCATGTTGTTTTCCACACGTATTTTCCCGAATGATGTATTGGCATTGATAACATGAATCATGTTATCTATGGTATATTGGCTTCTTATATCCACGCTAAACCGCTGGAACATACCATTTCAGGTTCTTTCTTTTTTTAACCTTACTTATTTCTAGGACCCTAGACTGTAACCAGATTTTGATAAGAGATCAGCTAATCTCTCTAAACCGGTTGTTGTTGGAACAGAGCGGCACAATCAACGAATGCATTGGTCATATTCTCACCCGCCGTGCCGGTCTTGTGTGCTCAGGTATATCAGTTTGTCTTGTTAGTTGTGCTTGTCTGAGTTTCGCATTTGTTGCCTGGATACTGTGATAAGAACATGCCTGGAGTGTCAGGATAACCAGTTTGCTGCCGACCACTGACGTCAGTTTCTGGGTCACCAAACGGCTGACCCGCTGGAGACCGGTGTGTGCTGGCTTATGACCGGCAGTCCAAACTTCCCGAATCGCTTTATCAGGTAGTGTTAAATCTCGAGGTACGTTGGTGACCGGAGGTTATAGAGTTCCCCATATTTATTCGCAATTATTTAACGCACAACGTTGATAAAGTAGGCATTTCTGCATTGATAGCACCACATACACTCAGTCGACAATGGTAAATAAATAGGTTTAACATTACATAAAAATATGTACATATTTCTCAATAGCATATACAGATCGACTTAGCATTGAGCTTTACGTTTACCTCCAAACTGAATCGACCGCATCAAACTCTAGCTTCTGTCTAGTCAGTGCCCCCCCCCCCATCCCCCACTAGGCTCCCTTTATATTCTGTACTGTTCCTTCAACTCCAATCCTTGTCCACTAGACCCATCCACCTTCCAGCAATGTCATCCCGTCATAACAACACACATCACCCACTCTGCCACATTGCACCACCATTAGCACTTGTTGCACGACAATTTGCACACGACCAGCATGTAGCTGGGGTTTTTGTAGCACTCGCCGGCGCTGGCCCAGCCGGCGCAGTTGCTGTTGTTGTCCTTGCAGGGACTCGGTGGAGGCTTTGGCGGGGCCTGGCAGAGGCTACAGGAGAGCCGGCAGTAGACGTGCATGTAGCTGGGGTTCCTGCCGCACTCGCCCCGCTCGGCCCATGATAGGCAGGATTTGTTCATGTCCCGGCAGTCTGTGGAAGAGGAGAGAATTGTAAATGCGTCGAATCTATCGCGTAGAAAACAACTGGTGCCACTAAGCAATACCACGAGTTCACAATTGACTGCTCCTGTGATGTTCACCGTCTTTGAACATGATGAGACCACGATTAACTATAGCAGAGCGTAATCCAGGGGTTATGCTGGGTAAGCTTATTATGTTCACTGATCTTGGTGAACCGGGCACCGGAGGGTACTTACTTTTTGCTGTTTTTTTTCGGGGGGGGGGGATGTAAGAGGCGTTTCGACTGATTTGACCGCTGACTAAATGCGCGAAAGCATTTGACTCTACCCTGTTAAACCAGACGTGACAGGTCACCTACCCGTTCAAACGGTTAACCTGGAGAAATATATTTCTACAACAACTGACAGCACCGGTAGGTAACCTGTGTGAGGTTGCCCTCATCCAAGAGCGCAGGTAAATTGATCAAGGGTCGGATGGTGAGACTTGGGATGCCTGAGGATAGATGGTAATTTTGTAATTATTTGCCACACGGCATGAACGGATGTGAACCGTAAGCCTGGCAGCTGCGCAGCCCAGAGCTCCAACCGTCCACAAGACAACCTTCAACACATTGACCTTTGAAGAAGTTTACGGGCAGCACCCAAAGATTTAACACAAAGTACTTCAATTGAGCCTTCCAGTATAGGGAGGCAGTGATAGAGAAACATTTGACCAACACGACCGTGCCTTCACCTCAGCAAAACTGGTGCCTGCCTGGTACATATACAGGGACAGCTGCGCCATCTGGGTCGGCACAGGGTGATCGCTAGCGACGCTCTACACAACCGAGCGAGCGTCAGTTTCCGTGCTCCTCGCCAGGGTAGCAGGGCTGTGAGCAGACCTGTTTGCTCGCCTAAAAGTTTGAAGCTCTTAATGCCTCCTTCAGTCGGGCTAGGAAGATGTTTGACGAAGTGAGGGTAAATTCTTTGGCAAAGAGAAAACAGGTTAAAGGTAGTGTGCCAGCTTTCTTGGACCATATGGAGTTAATGACCCGGATAAGGAGAACCGGATTTTTAGAACTTATCCATACCTTCAAAACTTATGGAAACGTCTTAAATTCTTCAAATTTTGAGTACCCCAGTGCGAAATTCGCCCCCACGGGTTGTCGGTCGTACCCCAACCACATTTCACACCACTATGAACAATAAATGCACACACTAAAATCGCTATTACCGATAGGCTCATCCAATCAAGTTTCGATAAACCCGTTCATCATCATCTCCTGCGGTTTCGAACACGCCTGTTAGGTGGCTTCTGATGCTCGTCGAGGTCGGAATTTCCAAATACGCGTGGTGCGTCGGGCCGCGCGCTCTGACTTCGGCCAAGAAAAATGCGTCAGCTGATCATTGTCATTTCTGCCACTTGCGTGTGGTGTAATGGGGTCATAACTTAAGAGACGGCTGTTTCATATCAATTATTTTACATAAAATCATATTTCAAACCACAAATTAATGTTCGACAGCCAAATTTAAGAAACAATACCAATACAGGCTTACAGTTTAAGGCTCGACATTGTGTTGTCTACGATTAGACAGCTGATAACTCATTCCCGTACGTCGTATGGTCGTAACACTATAATGACCTTTGCTTATTGTCACAAGTGCGCCGCATTCGCGATTGTTGCCCGACGCCTGTTTGCAGGTGAGCCCACTACAGTTGTTATACATATCTAAAAACCGATAAACTTTTAGGCGAAAAAGGCACTATTCCAGGCCCATTTTTGATTTTTTTTTGCGATATTAGGTAAAAACAGAAGCTTCTTATCCTAGGAAAAATAAAACGGGAAATCTTTCAAAGGTGGCACACTACCTTTAAAGTCGAGACAGAGTTCGATTAAGTAGATATCCTGTTTACAATTTATGTGATTTTATTCCATTTATGAGTTACGGTGTCGTTTATCAACAAATTTATTGACCATCGCCAGGCCAAGGGGTTAACCCGCGCCCTGTGTCCTTTTTCATAAAGATTCTACAATCCGATTGTAGTTTGTACATTTGTAGTTTTCAAAGTACAATTTTACAAACTACTACTTTTCATAAAGCCTGGACATGCGGCGTCAATAGAATTGTACTTTCGATCCGGGAGCGTAGTTTTGCGGGGCTTCGTCTCCATAGCAACGGAATAAACAAAAACTTCTGCAACAGTTTCCGATGTTGTGTTGCAAATTGCGTGTGGTGTGCTGACAGTTTTTTTGCAATTTTTAAAAGAAATAATTATTGATAAATAACTTGAATTGCTTTTAAGGATCAGCCATCGCTTTGCACATGCATAGCTAGAACTTTTATGCTGAAAGTATTAACATTTTCAACATTGCAATCATTTCAAGATGTGCTTCTTTCGAGATTTGGTATCTGAGTAAGTCCAACAAGTCATTAGTTTCTTGAAAGACTGTTTCATGAATTGTTCAGACAATAATGCAAAAATGGCTGAAAAAGGCTTAGGTTAAGCCGATCCGAGTTATAGAGTGGCTATTATGCATATTGTTGACCGTCATATTACCTAGTGACGGGCTCTCAAATTGCTTTGAGCCTTGAATTACCCGTTTTGATAAGTAATGCAGCCTAGTGAAACATGAAGCAACAGGAAAGCCAGCGAATAAAATGCCAAAATCAAAATGCAAGAGCATTGTGACGAAGCGACAAGCAAATAGATGGAGCCGGAGGCTGGGGCCACCCAGGAGACGGGATGAAAACTGATAAAAATACAAGCCTTTCCTACTGCGTGAAAGGAAATGGGCTACATCTTGAAGAGAATGTGCATGGTCATTCCATTAGTGTTGGTTGAAGAGACTGAGCCGGAAACGAATAGGACATGAGCGTAAGCTGCTCTTTTTTCCAGAGAATTTCATCCACAAAAAGACTGCTGTTAATGTGAGATTATGAGCTATCTTTAAAATAATGTTACATAAGTCGATCGATGGTAATTACAAGTACCTAGGCATAATGTATTCAGATATTGATATCAATTTCAGCTGGGTATATATTTATCCTTGACTTCTAAATATTATTCGTCAACTTATTATGACTGCCTACTGAGTACTGAGGGGTGTTCACGGGCACCGCACACTGCTGCGTGCGGTGTGTGCGGTGCGTCCAGCAGGCGTGGGGGTAGGGGATGGGTAGGCGGTTCTGACGTCACGGCTGCGTGCGGTGGACGGTCCGCTGTGGCCAGTCCCGACCGGCCACAGCGCACAGTGGCCCTTTTTCAGAATTAGCACGCATTAATTCCCACATCACCTGAAAGTGGTGCAAGACATCACCACGTGATCAAGGACGTATTCCCTGCCAATGCAAAGACAAGAAAAGAAACGAACTGCCTAAGGAGATTCGGCCCAACAGCGACAGGCCGCTCGGCCCAAGATTTGGCGCACGTTCGCACGGCTCGCCCGCCGGCCCAGGCCGCTCCGAACGCAAGTGTGGCGAGCCCGCCAGCCGACCGCGCTGCACTGACCGCCAGGACGCCTCAGGGCGTCACGTGACCGCATCTGCAGCTGTTGCCAGCCACCGTTAATCGGCCCCGGCCGGGCAGCAACTAAGGTCAGCGCGACGCGAACAATACAAACACATAGGCGCTTTTGACGTTAGATCTTAAGCCGACCACTCGGGACTTGTGCGGCTTGGACATCAAACGCGACAAGAAATCGGACAGTTTTTCTTGAGCACAGCGTTATGCCTATATGACATTTCAATAAGCACATCTTATGGCAAAAGTCAAGCCACATTTAGGCGCCCACCAGGTGACACCAGCTTCGAGCCAGGTCAATGAGCTTAGTCGTATCGAATAGGAGCCACAGCCGCTCGCGGACTGAACTGGCTCACGTTATTCACCGTAGAAGCAAAATGGCGCAAAATGGCGCGATGCCCTTTGGTGGACATGGTCAGAAGAGATCGGCGATTCGAACGATGTATAATACGATATGTCCCAGAGTGTGTTACTTAACCCGCGCCCGGCTGGGGGTCCTGGATTTCCACGCCCTGCTGGGGGGGGGGGTGTTTGAACACCCCCCCCCCTTGTAACTCGGCTCCTGGGCCACGTAGCGATACGCGGAAGGCGGCGTTCGAAAGAGCGTCAAAAATAATGACGAAATCACTTCGGTCAATTTTTTGGTCAGGTCAAAGGTCAGGTCACCAGAGGTCATTGAAGGCAAAATTTCGCCGATTTCCAGGTCGAATGGCGAAAATTTCCAAGAAGCCAACGTATAACTCGGGAACCAATAGAGCTACAGCGCCGCGGAAAAGCGCATTCGATAGCCCTATTAACGCCCTTTCTGAGTAATTCTCTCAGATTTGACCTAACATCAACGGTTTTGCCTGCAGGGGGCAAAAACTACAAAAATAGCCGATTTTTTTGGAAACAGTTTTTCTGCAATAACTTTTGACCCAAGCCCTGTACGAGCTTACTTTTACCGGCATCGTGTTCCTCTCGTCAAGACGCATCGAATGAACTATAACTTGACCTTGAAAGGTCAACTTGAAAATTTGACCTCAGGTCAAGGTCATGACCTGACCGGAAAGGGTCATGTTGCATATCAGTCGATCCGTATCGTCGAGCTGAACACATCTAAGGCGTTTTCATCGCTCTAGCATGCCTCTATCAAAAGTTATTTGCGAAAAACTGTTAGATACCATTCGTGACCTAAGATGACCTCAGGGCATAAACAAGGGTCACGGACACCATTTTCATGTTCAGTGTGTCTAAACCACTTGTAATTCGGTGTTTGGGAGTGTTTATAATGTCTTTCATCCAAAAGAGGCGCATTTCAATTTTCTCCCATTGACTTATAATGGGGAGGTCGCAAAATTGACCTGACCTTAGGTCATCGATATCAAAATTCTGAGATATACATTTTGTACATGCTATTGCTCTTAGCAATCGCTGAAAGTTTCAAAGCGATCGGTCACTCGGTGTAGCTATGACAGACATTGAAACTTTTTATGAGGTGAGGTCACTTCAAGTGACCTGGTGACCTGACCTTGAATGACCTTGGTCTGAAATTTTCACAACATGTGTAGAATTGATGTATGATAAGGTGTACCAAAAACGGCGGCGCTCCGCGCCGCCGTTTTTGAGATATTCGCGAAAAACCACAAGGGGGGGGGGGGGGTGTTCAAACACCCCCCCCAGCAGGGCGCGGGTTAACCCTATTAGTGGCAGGGGGGGTTGTTTTTATCCACCCCTCAGGTTTTTCGGGAATATCTCCGAAACCGCTGAAGCTACGATGCTGAAATTTTCTGACTTTTCCTAAAACTAAATTGGGCACATTCCCTGAAAATTTCAAGTTCATAACTTTACCAGGGGCGGCTCCAGAGCACTGGGAATTGGGGGGTCCTATTCGTGAAGCGAGTCATTTGGGCGAAGATCACGATGCTGCACCAGTCTTACGAACAGTGAATGAAAGGTATCATGTGATAACATATACAAAGTTATTGTGCATCCTCTTTTGACTCGTTTTTGCTATAATAGGCGGATCCAGGCGTCCAAAAAGGGGGGTTATTTTTTACCTCCCAACATAGGTGCCCTGACACCGCCTATGCATGACCAATACAATTTTAGTCGTTCTCTCATAACAAAATTGTAACATAACAAGACCATTGCCACCCTTTTTAGAAACAGTACCAACAAAAACCTTATTTACTATACTTTTTGTGTACCCCCAATCTCAATGATCTGTATCCGCCTATGATTTTTGAAAATGCATATTTTTAGGATCCATGTGAATTCCTGGTTCATTCTCTATCGATCGGCAAAAGTTGCGTTAAGATTGGTTCAGAAACCTGGCCGTGATAAACAGTCTAAAATGTATCTGCAATTTGCCCGTTTTTACCCCCCTCTACCCCCCTATTGACATTTTTTAATTTTATTTTTTTTAGAAATGTAGATCTCGTTGAGCCACATCGAATGCCGTTTGAATTTTGAAAATCGGCCCGTTAGATCTCGAGATATCAAGGGGGGGGTCGTAAACAGCCCCCCCCCCCTGCCACTAATATGGGGTAGCCAGGAGCCTGCCACTAATAGGGTTAACATAAAGCTTCATATGTATGCCGCCATCTCCAGTTAATAATTGTCCTGTTATTGTGTCCACAATATTCGGCAAAAGTGGTCTATTTAAGTTTATACAATGAAAATTGTGGTTTCTAGGGCTTCTACGTAAACTCAGCTTCACAGCCATGCCACTAATTTTTAATATTTTCTCACCGAAAGCCTTACAAATTGATGTTCATCTCACCCTACTTTTTAGGGTCCGCCGGTGGTGTCCGCGCGCCTCTCGACAAACTTCGATTTTGCGGTCAGTTTTACCAAAGATAATTATTTTTTAGGAGGTAAAAATGGCACCATCGGATAGTTTGGAATGTTTTGCACACGATTAGACTGCTTGTTACTCAAAAGAAGAAAAAAAATATTTTGAATTTATGCGTGCTAATTCTGAAAAAGGGCCACTGTGCAGCGGTCGCTGTGTGCGGTAGGACCGCACACAGCCTCCAAGCTCCGCTCACTGCGTCCCTACGTCAGCCTTCCGTCACCGCACACAGCGACCGCTGTGGCCGGTCGGGACTGGCCACAGCGGACCGTCCACCGCACGCAGCACGCAGCCGTGACGTCAGAGCCGCCTACCCATCCCCTACCCCCACGCCTGCTGGACGCACCGCACACACCGCACGCAGCAGTGTGCGGTGCCCGTGAACACCCCTCCGACCGGCCACAGCGATCGCTGTGTGCGGTGACGGAAGGCTGACGTAGGGACGCAGTGGGCGGAGCTTCGAGGCTGTGTGCGGTCCGACCGCACACAGGGCCCGAGAACAGCCCTCTGATAAAAGGTTCAAATGAATAAGGAAAATAAATTGTTGATAAAATGCCGTCTTTTTATTGAATTATAAACAATGAATAGGCCCGAAGGTGCCCACATGTATGCCAAGTTTCAGCGAAATCGCCCCAGTAATAACCTATGTAGTTATTGAATTGGGAACAAAGTTACACCTCTTCTTTTTTGCTTTTTGCACATGCAGTGGGGGCCACTCACATAGGTCAAGAGTATCCGACCTTTGGTAGAAGGGATGCAGCTACCCTACAACAATTACCGCAAGACAATCGCCCTAGCGGCTGCTGAGATATGAGCCTCTCAAAATCACTACTTTTGCAAAACAGCTTGAAAATGAACAACCTTGACTTTTCACGTGGCACGCAGTAGTGGCGGAACACCTTCCTGCCGACTTTTGGTCCTATTCTTTCCATGCAACGTCCATAGGGCTAATGATAAAATAGCAAAATCAAACGGTGCCCCGGTGCCCCCCCCCCCCCCCCCGCTCCATCGCCTATGGTGGCGCGTGCCACGAGGGTCTCTGAAATGCATCAGGAGTAGTCAATTACGGGGTAGAAGGAATAGGACCAACCAACAAAAAAGACCGCAGGCCAATCGGTCCAGCGGTTGCTGAGATATTAGCCCGTCAAAAGTGTTACTGGCCGGGCCGGACTGGGCCGCTCAATACTGAGATTGTTTCGTTATATTGAAAAGACCTCGCTTCGCTCGCTGCGCTCTCTCGCTCGTAATAACACATATCGTGTATCTGAGCATTGGTTATTATTGAATTAGATTATTAGCAACGTTAAGCTGATTCCTATGCTTCATCTCCAAAATTCTACACACGGTTAGGGCGTTGTAGATTTCGATTGTATTTTCCGTCAAGGAAATCCCAAAATCAGAGGAACCGTTCTTTTTATGAAACAGATTGCTAGTTTTTGGCTGATAATTGCCGAATGTGAGTTGTAGGTTTGTGGAATTGTAGTTTGTACATTCGGATTGTACTTTTTCCTTTATGAAACAGATTTGTACAATCGAAAGTACAAACCTACAAACTACAACTACAATTATACAATTCCAGGCTTTATGAAAAAGGACACTGGTGGGGGGGGCTATTTTTTGCCCCCCCCCCCCTCCAGACTTTTCGATATATCTCCAGAACCGCTGCGCCGTTCGTCACCAAATTTTCAGTACCCTTCCGGACATCAATTTTACACAGTGTGACCAAAATTTTTCCAAAGGCTATGATAGGTTGGCCAGAAATGGCGTCCGAGTGACGTCATGTTCTGTCGTTTTCGACCCAAAAAAGGGTTTCGCGGGAAGAGCTGTCAGGCTTTGCAAAAACAGAAAAAACGATTAAAATTTGACCTTTTTTGACCTGACCTTGACCTGACTTTCACCAGAAAGTGACCTAAGCCGTACCTGATAGTCCTATAACCAACACCATTGAGTTGGAAATGAAAAATTGGCCATAAAACATGCATCGCACAACCTTAGTACCTAAAGTTAGGTTCATGTGACCTGACCTTTGACCCTTGGTGACCTGACCTGTGACCTGACCTGGTATTGTCAGTGACCTCTTATAGCAACATATGTACTAGGCAACTGACGCCCTATCGCTGATACTCTACAAAATGCGTTTTCTTCGGTGTTATAGCGCATTCCCTAGAAGACCCGTGAACTGTGAAACATTTCATCTTTGACCTGACCTGTGACGTCATCGGTGACCCCGAGGTCAATGAAATTTGTTTTCCCCCCACAAATTTGACAGGCCTTTCGAACGCCGTTTGAATTTTGAGGATCCGTCCAGTAGTTTCGGAGATACGAAGGGGGGCAAAAAATAGCCCCCCCCCCCAACCAGGTCGCGTTATAAACAGACCCCACCAGTGTCCTTTTTCATAAAGATTCTACAATCCGATTGTAGTTTGTACATTTGTAGTTTTCAAAGTACAATTTTACAAACCTGACTTTCGCATGAGAGAATGCGAAAGTCAGAGAATGCGAAAGCTGCACTGATTTGGTGTCGCTAGCTGAAGTCGTTTCCGCGCCATAGAACCCCAAATAGGCCAATGTCGGATTTTCCCGGAGGTTACCCCATCAAACACGTTTGCACGTGGCACGTGCTGTTCAATCGCCCCATATCTGACCCATACCATGTGGTAGCCGACACCCCGGGGCACAACATATTGGAACTTTTTCAAAATCTAACGTGGAATTTTTTTTGCAAAATCGATTTGAAAATAATTTTTCGAATTCGCCATAGGCTCAACATGGGGTAACTGTTTGTGACGATTACCCGAAATTTTGTCAATTATATTTTAAATAATTACCACCGTCAGTTGGGGTGCCAGCCCGAGATCCGACCCTAAAAATATCAGCAAATATAATTGACGAAATTTTTCGCAAATCGAATTTCCAATTTTCCCCCATGTTAACCCTATGGGAAAATGCACGTGCGGATTACCCCAAAACGGGTTAATTATATTTCAAGCGACCGATGCCAGCCGGTAGCTCCCCGATACGGGACCAAACGCTGAAAATGGCAAAAAATTCTACCGTGCCGTTTTTGAGGGATTCAAAATGACCCAAATCGCGGCAGAAACGCTAAACACCCCCCTAGAGAGGTAGCTCAGGTTGGGATTTTCAATAGAAAATCACAATTCTAAAGAATAGTGATTGTCTAATTGAAAAGTCCCTCCCGGACGCCTCCGAACAGGGACGGCAGCGCGTTTGGGATCTAACCGCGGCAGCCGCTGAAGCTGCGAAGCTGCTCGAGGCTAGTCCCGATGACAGACACCGTGCCCGACTTCACACAGCAGCGCAGCCGCACTCCGGTGCATGGCTGAACGCACTGCCTGTGCCCAGTCTCGGAACACTTCTCGACCATGAAACTCTTAGAGTAGCTGTTGCTCTTCGAGTCGGCGCTCCGGTATGTGCTCCTCACCGCTGCCGGTGCGGATCCACCGTCGACACCCTGGGGCTGCACTCGCTGTCTTGCCAACTGAGTGCGGGCCGTCTGCCGCGACACTCCGCGCTGAATGATGTCATAAAACGCGCCCTGCACAGCGCAGGCATGCCATCAGTGCTGGAACCAACAGGCCTTGATCGCGGCGACGGCCGGCGCCCGGATGGGATGACCACCTTCCCCTTCACCGAAGGCAAGTGCCTTATATGGGACAGCACCTGCGTGGATACATACGCCAGCTACATCATCGGTAAATCGGCGGTCCATGCAGGAGCTGCAGCAGAAGCCGCCGAAAGCCGGAAGAGGCGCCGCTATGGAGCGCTGGAAAGGCGTTTCAAGTTCCAGCCCATCGCCGTCGAAACGAGTGGCTCACTGGGACAGTCCACTGTCCAGTTCTTGAAGGACGTAGGTCGGCGAATAGCACGTGAAAGCGGCGACAGGAGGGCTACAGAGTACCTCTTTCAGCGAGTGTCGCTTGCCGTGCTCCGTGGTAACGCCACGTCACTTCTCATGGGAGCAGCCCACACAACTGGAAGCAGCATCGAACCCAACGACAAGGACGACACCAATTGGCAAGCTGGGGGCAGTGAAAACTCGTGTGAATCGAGAAACAGGAACGACCACGAATGCTTACTCGATACGCATGACGACAAAGGCTCCGATATTGCTGTGAACGACCTCGCCACGATCCTAACAGATACCGAAACCCCTTCTCTGATGATAGAGACGGAGCAGCTTCCTAGGTCGACAGACCTTCTGAAAAAGTATCGCGAGCTCTATCAGGAAATGCGGGCACAGTTTATTGCCCAGGGCCTGGACCGTGACCCTATGTCTGACCCTGAACTAGCGAGATACCTGTCTCGTGGGGGCAAAGGGAGCAAATAGGGGAATGGAGATGGGAGCGTTTTTTTTTACTGCACTGTGTACAATGCGTGACCTGTCAAATATGTGTTTGAATATATGATATGGTTTTAGGCAGCTTATTGTAGAGACAATACGTATAAACGATACGGATAATGTGAGTAAATTTTACAAATTACTACTTTTCATAAAGCCTGGACATGCGGCATCCATAGAATTGTACTTTCGATCCCGGAGCGTAGTTTTGCGGGGCTTCGTCTCCATGACAACGGAGTAAACAAAAACTTCTGCAACAGTTTTCGATGTTGTGTTGCAAATTGCGTATGATGTGCTGATAGTTTTTGCAATTTTTAAAAGAAATAATTATTGATAGATAACTTGAATTGCTTTTAGAGATCAATCATCGCTTTGCACATGCATAGCTAGAACTTTTATGCTGAAAATATTAATATTTTCAACATTGCAATCATTTCAAGATATGCCTGTCTCGAGATTTGGTATCTGTGTAAGTCCAACAAGTCATTAGTTTCTTGAAAGACTGTTTCGTGAATTGTTCAGACAATAATGCAAAAATTGCTGGAAAAGGTCTAGGTATGACCTCAGTAAGCCCATCCGAGAAATAGAGTGGCAATTATGGATATTGTTGACCGTCATATTACCTAGCGACGGGCTATGTGACCTCCGTGACCTCAAATTGCTTTGAGCCTTGAATTACCCGTTTTGATAAGTAATGCAGCCTAGTGAAACATGAAGCAACATGAAAGCCAGCGAATAAAATGCCAAAATCAAAATGCAAGAGCATTGTGACGAAGAGAGAAGCAAATAGATGGAGCCGGAGGCTGAAGCCACCCAGGAGACGGGATGAAAACTGATACAAATACAAGCCTTTCCTACTGCGTGAAAGGAAATGGGCTACATCTTGAAGAGAAGGTGCATGGTCATTTCATTGTGTTGGTTGAAGAGACTGAGCCGAAAACGAATAGGACATGAGCGTAGGCTGCTCTTTTTTCAAGAGAATTTCATCCGCAAAAAAAGACTGCCTATGTTGCTGTAGTGTCAGATTATGAGGTATGTTAAAAAAATATTACTTGAGTCGATCGATGGTAGGTATAGTACCTAGTCATTGTAGCGGGATTTCGCGGCGTTGCGGGGCTAACCGGGCGGTCGCTTCTCAGCAGGTGGGCTGGCTCGAGTGGGGGTGTTAAAATCGGCCTAGTGGGTGCGCTTCTACTCGTAAAAGCCCTTCTCGGTTCAGCCCCTCGCGAACTCGTCCCGACTCTGTCTTTGCATTCTCCGTGGCGATCAATCATCGGAAACACATAGGCCAGGGTTAGGGAATGGGAGATAATGATAAATGATAATCAATTACCCTCGATCATATTGGTATAGAAAATCAACTCTATTTAACAAAAAGTCCCACTCTCAAACAACAGCGCCTTTCCTAGCTGAGGGCTATCTCCCACCGGATATACACAACAATCATACTTCCACTCGTGCATCCCTTCTCACTTCTGTCATACGTCCAGTTATACCTCATAATTATCAGAGTTAGCCGTCTCCGATCCCTCCCTCTTTGCCTAACTTCCCCCGGTGGTGCTAAGGCGTGCGCAAGTCATTATTGAGTCATTGGCCTTAAATTTCATTAACCGTTATCCCTTCATAACCACAATGCTCCGTACATCAGACAAACGCTTCATAATGCTCACGCTACACGAATAGAATATACGAACCACCACAGATTTCGGCACTCCGCCCTTGAATTACGCGACTTATAGCGGGTCCAAGACCATGCCGAACTACCTACACACAAATAATAAACACACACGCACGCAGGTTGTTGAGCGAACAATGGACTTACAGCATGGGCCGGTAAACCTTTGCAACAACGTACGCAGCCCTTGTCTTACTGCCACTCGCGCGTGGACCTACCTTCTGCTGCCAGTGGTCAGTCAGCATCTCTAACACACTCCAGCCCACGGTTCCGGAGCTAGAGCTCGCCGGGCACTCAGTAGCCCGGGCTTTCCGCGGCGGACGTATCTAAAATTTGAAAGCCGGGTTGGGTAACTAAAGTCCGTCCGTGATACTAATGACCGCATCTCGCACCAGCCATAGTTCAGGGTTTCCGGGCCAACCCGGCGACCTAAAAAAAGGTTAGCTCTCGTCGGCTAACTACAAAGACGACACGCGTCTTCCACGCACGCAGGTCCACTCGGGGATATCCTGCACTCAACACACATCGTCGACTACCAGCACATAGGCGTCCAAAGCCCTATCTATCCGTGGCTGGTAGTTAAGCTGTCGTCACAGATCTATTCGAAAGGACCAGAGCATGGCCGGAGCTACTCGACTGACTGCGGGTGGCCAGCACCGTCTGACTGCGATCACCCGACTCGAATGCTCGGTATCTAATGTTCACCCCCGTCTTGCGGCATTATACGTTCCTTCGCGGGGCATTACTCTTCCGGCGGCATACGATTCCCTCGCTAAGACGCCCGGGGTCCTAACCACCTCCGAAACTATCTATGTCGCTCTTCAAATGACGTCCCGCGCCGACCACTTGAGGGACCGATAGCGGGCCTACCTATCTTTTTGAAACCGGGCTGGGTAACTAAGGTCCATCCGTGATACTGATGACCGCATCTCGCTCCAGTCATAGTTCAGGGCTTCCGGGCCAGCCCGGCAGCCTAAAATCTGCCCAGCCTCCGAGGCTGTTAACCTTCGCCCTGGTGGGGGGGGGGGCCATTTTGGCCCCCCCCCCCCCCCTGTGGTTTTTCAGCGATAACTCAGAAACCACTTGAGTTAGCGCCCTGAAACTTTGTATAGCTGTTTATTCAACATTTTTACATCATGTCCTTTTTTTGGGGGTTCGGGTCAGGTCAGGTCAGGTCACAAGGTCACCAAAACTGACACCACCTCTAAAAAAGTTCAAAGCTCTCTCAAAGGCACAGCTTTTATCCGATCGATGTAAAATTTACAGTACTTGAAGATGTCACCCAGCTCTACAAAATGGCTATCTCGGATTTTTTATAAATGTGACCTAAGGTCAGGTCAGGTCATCGCTGCTCCCCATTATAAGTCAATGGGAGAATCGAAAAGTAGTTGTTTTTCAGCTAAATCGGGCGTGATTGTTCCTATATTTCGTTATTGAAGTGTCTTGGGTCAGCAAATCACAGCCCATGTGAAACCATTTGCTTGTGACCTCGCTGAGGTCACGCTAGGTCATCTCCCTGGTCACCAGAGGTCACCAGCGGTTTTTCTGCACTTACTTGTTATTGAATAGAGATAGAGACTCCGTTCGACGTTTATCGTGTTTGTCTCGTCAATGCGGATCGAATGATATGCAGCATGACCTATTTCGGTAAGGTCATGACCTTGACCTGAGGTCAAATTTTCAAAATGACCTTTCGAGGTCAAACTATATATCATTCGACGCGTCTCGACGAGCCAAGCACGATGGTGCATGAATCGTTTCTCTATTTTCTCGTGAATGCATGCTATAGTTAAAAACATTTTCAACGAAATTTGCCAAGTTGACCTTGCATGACCTCTGTAGGCCAAACCGTTGAGCTGAGGTCAAATCTGACAAACCTTGGCGAAAGAGCTTGAAAAGAGCTATCGATTGCTTTTTTCCGCGGCTCTCTAGCTCTTCTAGTTTCCGAGCTACAGCGGAATATGTCCGGCAACACCGAAAACACTGAAATTTGACCTATGATGACCTCTAGCGACCTCAATATTGACCTTAGCGAAAAAATGACCGAAATACTTTCGAACGTACTTGTTATGGGCTTTCGTTTGCTTTTTTCCGCGTCTTCCTAGCCCTCTTCGTTTTCGAGTTAGACGGGGGGGGGGTCATTTTGGCCCCCCCCCCCCCACCAGGGCGAAGGTGGCTCAGACCCACACCAGGGCGCGGGTTAATCCGAGACGGAACACCGTCATCTCGCGGCGGCCCACCCGCCGATACACATCCCAGGCGACGGCCCACGTGACCTTAATTATCACCCAGGCCTACCCTGGGCCGGAACAATCGGGCCACTGGTCCCGTGTCCCGCTAGCCAGAGGTTAGACAGACTACAGCCCGTCGTCCCCTCCGAGCCAGGACACGAGGCTGACCGGGTAACATTTCTTGAAACCCTCCTCGGCGGTCTGTGCCCGACTCGCCTTCATCCTCACGTTTAATTTCGCGACTTATTGCACGCATCCAGGGCTTACTCAATCGAGGCCTTATATCTAGTGGGGTCTGTCCGAGTTTAGCGCCATTCGGGAAACCCGATTTTTCTATTTGTACAGTCCGCGTCTCTACTCGCGTCTCATCTCCCTCCTAACCCATGGCCGCGTCGGTGGATTCTCCACGCACAGGGGCGTGACGTGCATCATCTATCTCCCCGGTTCCATCCCTTGCAGTGTCCATGTAGAATAAAATTACATATATTTCGTGTGCAACAAGGTCTAGTGTGTTGCTTGTGTGCGGACCGTTGGTAAATTGATTAGTGGAGTGCCAGGAAATCCGCTGGCGAGGGCATTTGGGAGTCAACCGGAGGAGCTCCAGTATCGGTTGGGCTAGGGAGGTCCTGTATGTGTTGTGTATAATCGCTATCGTTTGGACCGTGGGATAATTCGGGGAGGATGGAGTGCCAGGAAATCCACTGGCAAGGGCACTTAGGAGTCAACCGGAGAAGCTCCAGTATCGGCTAGGCTAGGGAGGTCCGGTGTGTGTTGTGTGTAATCGCTATTGTTGGACCGTGGGATAATTTGGGGAGGATGGAGTGCCAGGAAATCCACTGGCAAGGGCACTTAGGAGTCAACCGGAGAAGCTCCAGTATCGGTTAGGCTAGGGAGGTCCTGTGTATGTTGTGTGTAATCGCTATTGTTTGGACCGTGGGATAATTTGGGGAGGATGGAGTGCCAGGAAATCCACTGGCAAGGGCACTTAGGAGTCAACCGGAGAAGCTCCAGTATCGGTTAGGCTAGGGAGGTCGTGTGTGTGTTGTGTGTAATCGCTATTGTTTGGACCGTGGGATAATTTGGGGAGGATGGAGTGCCAGGAAATCCACTGGCAAGGGCACTTAGGAGTCAACCGGAGAAGCTCCAGTATCGGTTAGGTCAGGGAGGTCCTGTGTGTATTGTGTGTAATCGCTATTGTTTGGACTGTGGGATAATTTGGGGAGGATGGAGTGCCAGGAAATCCACTGGCAAGGGCACTTAGGAGTCAACCGGAGAAGCTCCAGTATCGGTTAGGCTAGGGAGGTCCTGTGTATGTTGTGTGTAATCGCTATTGTTTGGACCGTGGGATAATTTGGGGAGGATGGAGTGCCAGGAAATCCACTGGCAAGGGCACTTAGGAGTCAACCGGAGAAGCTCCAGTATCGGCTAGGCTAGGGAGGTCCTGTGTGTGTTCTGTGCTCCCCGTATAATCCCTGTGTGCACTGTGTAAAATCAAACAGATAAAGAAAACTGATCGTTGTAAATTGCTCTGGCCAGACACCTTGGAAATGACCTCTTTCCCGACTGTGGGTTGGCATATGGCCTTTTATGCTCCATCCTCCGATCCCTGCCCTTCAGCACTATACTCACACTCGTATTTCAATATTTACAAGTCCCATTTATTTACATACTCCGACGCAACACCTTAAATTCCCTTACACGTCAAATTTAAAAGAAACATTCTGGGCCCAGGCCGCCCATCAACTGAGCCCCACAAGCCGCGCGGTGCGGTACACAGTCGCCCGTCCCTTTCCAGACTCCCCACGGTGTATAATCCCCTCCGTCCGCCTTAATCACCACGGGGCGCCGGACGAGGGTCCACGTCGGCACGCGTCTCGCGCCACGCGCACAGTTACATAGTTTACCGAAATCGAATTGTGAACTTAAGCTACCTAGACTGAAAGTCCCAAGAATAAATTTAACTACCTAAACTGAATGGCCTAAAACATTGCAGACGACACCTAAAAAGGGGAATATAATGTGGCTCACATAGCAGTAACGAGGGGGGGGGGGGGGTTACTTGAAGGATTTTAGGGACTAGGTGCGCACCCGTGTTCACCGCGTGACCTTACTTGAGATGGAGTCGCTGACATGATGGTCGTGTCCGTCCAGCGCCCGGCCCGGCGGCCAGAGCCGCCGCCGGCGCCGTGATGCCAGCCGCTGGTGTCTCGTGGGCTGTCCGCGATGTCAGACGAGAGACGTGGGCCGAGAGTGCCACCGGCGCGGGATGCGTCGTCCGAGAGAGCGAGGACCAGAGAGCGTTCCAGTTCCGTTTCATCAACTTATACTTTTGATGACGTCATACTTCAGAGGGCCGGGCAGCATCTCCTTGTCCAATCTTCGTCCTCCATTCTCAGAAAGTGCGTTTGGCTCCGCCTTCAAACGTTCGTGATTTGCTGAAGTTCGGCACCCCCGGCCATGCAGTCGCACCCTTTCACGTGGCGATCGGGTGGAATTCGCCGCCGGCGCTCACGGCGCCTGAGGTGCCAGGTGGCGGGCCTGGCCCTCCGCTCCCCCTTGTTTTGAAGTCAGCTCCGGCCAGATGTCCTATATTTTGTCGTTGGCGACCGAGTTCCATTTCATCCTGTTTTCGTACAAACCGGGTCGGTCCCCGCTCCCCTTTCTTGTTTTGGTTCAAATCAGGGCCGGTCTGCACTCCCCTCTCCTTGTTCTCTGGCGGGGTGCCGAGCGTGGGACAGAGTCTTGTTTTCCAAAGGCTAAACTGATTAATGGCTCGAGGCTGGCAGAATGGCGCGTTTCGGTATGCTATTTGTTGGCTTCAGATCCGGGTTCTCATGAAGTGGGGTGGTCATCTATAGAGGACCCCTGTTTGTCAGAGCCTACTGCGCCGTCTGTGTGGACGGCAGCTGGGACGGAGAGAGGGTATCACAGCCGATTTAGCCGGCTGACCGTGTCTGTGCGGCGCTCGCAGATGGCCGTGTTTCAGCTTGTGGCACAGCTTGCAGTTCAGCATGAAAGATGAAAAAAATGTAACGCATCTGCGTTACATCATTATGTATTCAGATATTGATATCAATAATAGCTAGGTATATATTTGTCCTTAACTTTTAGATCTTATTCATTAACTTATTATGACTGCCTATTGATAAAAGGTTCGTGTGAATAAGGAAAATAAATTGTTGATAAAATGCCGTATTTTTATCGAATTAAAAACTCTGATTGGGCCCGAACGATGCTACGAATTTCAGCGCTTTAGTTCCATATATTCAAAAACGCCATTGGCGTGGGTCAGCCGGATCGAGGGGGGGGGGGGGTCGCGTCGAGCCGTTCAATGCCGGCATTTTTTTTTTCGGAAATGTGGCACACATGAAGTTATATATAAACATGAAAATGATGAAAATAGCCAGTTAATTGCCTTTTGGGCGAAGAACGAGCGAGTGAGTGAGCCCTGCATCATGCATGTGCAGGACGCCAGGGTACCTCCAACTGGCTCGTGCAATGTGCAATGTGCATTGTGCACCCTACCAACCATTTATTAGCTGAGCACCAAAGTCGGATGCAAGCGGCCCAGCCGTTCCCAAGATCTGGATGTGACACCCTGCACGTGCGCAGGTGCAAACGGGGCCCAAACCAAGGCCATATATAGGGCCCAAACAGACTTTGCACGGTATACTCTATCTAACCGGTCCCCAACCGTATACCAAATTTGAGTGCAATCGGCCCAGCGGTTCTCTAGGTCTGGAGGCACCCCCTGCACGTGCAGTAGCACCCTAACCGCAACACATGGGAATGCATTGCTAGGTGGGCGCCCACATGTATGCCAAGTTTCAGCGAAATCGCTCCAGTAATTACCTAGTTATTGAAATGGGAACAAATTTGGCACCTCTTCTTTTTGCATTTTGCACATGCAGTGGGGGCCAATCACATAGATGAAGAGTATCCGACCTTTGGTAGAAGGGATGCAGCTATCCTACAACAATTAGGTACCGCAAGACAATCGCCCTAGCGGCGGCTGAAATATGAGCCTCTCAAAATCACTACTTTTGCAAAACAGGTTGAAAATGAGCACCCTTGACTTTTCACGTGGCACGCAGTAGCGGCGGAACACCTTCAATAAAGGGGGGAGGCACTGCCGACTTTTGGTCCCATTCTTTCCATGCAACGCCATTAGGCCTAATGTTAAAATGGCAAAATCAAAGAGGGGTAGGTACAGTGCCCCGGTGTCCCCCCCCCCCCCTGTTCCACCGCCTATGGTGGCACGTGCCATAAGGGCCTCTGAAATGCATCAGGAGTAGTCAATTACGGGGTAGAAGGAATAGAACTATCCAATTAAAAAGACCGCAGGCCAATCGGTCCAGCGGTTGCTGAGATATTAGCCTCTCAAAAGTGTTACTGGCCGGGCCGGACCGGGCCGCTCAATACTGAGATTTTTCCGTTGTATTGAAAAGACCTCGCTTCGCTCGCTGCGCTCTCTCGCTTGTATTAATACATATTGTGTATCTGAGCATGGTTATTATTGAATTAAAATATATTAGCAACGTTAAGCTGATTCCTACACTTCATCTCCGAAATTCTACACACGGTTAGGGTGTTGTAGATTTCGTTTGTATTTTCCGTCAAGGAAATCCCAAAATCAGAGGAACCGTTCTTTTTATGAAACAGATTGCTAGTTTTTTTGGCTGATAATTGCCGAATGTGAGTTGTACGTTTGTGGAATTGTAGTTTGTACTTTCGGATTGTACTTTTTCCTTTATGAAACAGATTTGTACAATCGAAAGTACAAACCTACAAACTACAACTACAATTCTACAATTCCAGGCTTTATGAAAAAGGACACAGGGCGCGGGTTAAAGTGAAGAGCGAAAACCCAATATACCTCGCCAAAGCCCACCCCGGGTGTTTCGTGTTTGATTCCGCCACCGGCATCGACAGAATAAATTAACCCCACTCACTACAGCCCACTGATTTTCACAATGGAGGCTGGGTTCGGTCTCAATAGTTCCTCGGCCCACGCCCTTACTGATCTCGCCTCCAGTTTGATCGACTCATTCTCACCACTCCCGCCCGCCCATACACTGTGGGCGAAATCCGCTTCTCCTCCCACGTTAGTTTTTCGCGGATGCACTGATGTTCATTCATAGGTCAGGGAGTCGATGGCGCAACTTATGCTAAGTCGTCGTGCATCCGTCTCACAGTGAAAGCTATTTCATTAGTCATATCATCGTATTTGAATTGTCGTCGATTATATTAAATAAGTGACTTTATAGTGCGCAGAACAGTCGTCGAGACGTTGAGGCGTTGAGTAATCGTTGGATTGTAACAAAAAAAAAAAAATATGTCATCACAATCATAAGGTAGCATCGTCGTCGTCGTCATTTTCTTTTCTACTGGTTACGCGACAAATTGTTCATTTGATATAATATGTTCATTGTTCACGTTTCAACGTTTTGTGAGCTCAATGGCGTAATGTGTGTTGGGAAGTAAGCAAATAATTGTGGTTTGCGATAAACAGTGATGGCCTAAGAACGAAGTCTAAATTGCAAAGATTACACAGCGCACAGCTAAAAACAGAACATTGTTGGTAGGTTGAACTGAAGATCAACCCATTTTATCCTATACTTCTACTGATTGACTCCGTAATCCTTGATTGCATGAACTTTTAAATTTTGACGGTTAAATCCACTATTTTTGTTTAATGAGCGCTATGGGGATCCCAAATTGTGTCATTGCGCCGGCGTTTTATATGCACCAAGTCCATACACTTACTAAGAAGCAGTTTCAAACGTCCACGTTGATTCTTACCTCCGCACTCCTTGCAGGACCGTTTGCAGTACTGCAACATATACTTCGGGTTTCGCGAACACTCTCCTCGCGTGGCCCAGTACTCGCAGTGATTGTTCGTATCCTCACACACAGTGGGCTTTGGCGTGGGCGGCGGCGGAGGCGGTGGCGGCTTCGGCTTCGTGCCCCCGCAGCCGTACAAGCTGTTCAGCTTCTGCACGTCCAGGCTGCTGAATCCGTCCCGTTGACCCATTCGTCCATTGCCAGCGCTCCGGAGCGCCGTCAATGTCGGCCGAGTCTTGTCGCGCGCGAACGCGTACGGCCCGTAGTGCATGATGGAGCCGATGTCGTACGAAAGACCAAGGTTCGGCACCTTGCCCCACTCGTACTTTTTGAAGTTGAAGCGCATCAGCGGCTTGATGTTGTCGTAATGCACGCGCACGAAGTCGTCGCGGTCTGGGCGGCTCTGTTCGTGCCAGAATCCTGCCGCATGCATGAACTCGTGCATCACGATGCCTTTGAAGATACATCCCTGTCCCAGTGACAGCTCCTGCCGACCGCCCTTCTTGCCCACGGAGCTGAAGCAGCCCTCGTCTTTGGTGACGTGAACGTGATCGTACTCGGTGTACCCCGGCGTCAGAGGAATCACTCGGATACAGGTGCGTCGCTCGAACTCTTTCACGGCACTGGCGATGACACTCTTCTCGTGCGTTGTAAACCTACCGGACATGGTGTAGTAGATCCGCCCGCCCGGCCACAGACTAGTCTCGACCACCGCGTTGTCCTCATTGAGCGCCACAAAGTCACTGACGGGCATGACGATGTCTCCCTGGAAATACTCCTCCTGGTACATGAGATCATCGATATCGGCATCAGAGGGTTGCTCCACCAGGTTTTCCGCACGCTCAAAGTCTTGCGGCGTGAGCGGGCTGGTGTCGAAGATCACTGTGCCGCCTTTGGAGAAGGAGTCTCGATTGTCCAGCTCCGGGATCTGACCGAACGGACCAAGCCTGGAGCTCAGAGGGGAGGTTTCGTCGTCCGTCTCGTCAGTCACCTCGGGACTGCGCGCCACAGAGAGCAGCACGGAGTTCAGAGACACGGGTGTCGTGCAGTTGTCCGTGGAGCGATTCGCTAGGCCGGGGAGAACGGCCGACCAGCTCGGCCCCGCGCAGAACGACAGCAACGTCACCAGCAGTGTGACCAGCAGCGTGGCATGTCGTCGTCTATACATTGTGTTTCACTTAGAGGCTCACGATGCACCGCAATGTTTGCCAATCGAGGCGGCAGTGACTCAGTATTACTCAGGTTAGGGATACGGGGCAAATAATGAGGGAGAGGGAGACCAAGAGTTTCCGAAGAACACAGGTTATTTAGATTGGGAATAATGATCAGACGGCACGAATAAAGTTTAGTCACATCAAGTTGGATCAGATGGGGTTTTCCAGCTGTGGTTAGATAATATGAGGTCAGTTTAGGTCAGGTCAGCTGAATAAAAGGATCACCGCAGCTCAGGCGAAATAGCAGTTGCTGCGGATCCGTTATAAAAGACCGGGTTATGTAAAACAACACCAGCTTTTATCGCCCCCAATTGTCTAAGCACTGAAGTCACGCTCCCGATGGATGCAACTGCGATGCGAAGGTGTGACACAACACTCTTTAATCTGCAATGCATTAATCTGCAATGCACTGCATTACGCACTCCAGACACCCCACACTCCTCAGTCCGGTCACTCTGCACCTTTCAGTCCCGTCTCTCAGTCCGCTCACTGTGCACCGCTCAGTCCGTGCACCGTGCTCCGCTCATTCCGTGCACTGTGCACCTCTCAGTCCCTGCACTGTGCACCGGGCGACGGACCCACGCGGCGCCAGCTCGGCCGAGCGTCTGAGCGAACCGGTGAGCTCTGCAGTGACCTGGGCCGGGTGAGTCCGCCACCGCAGACGGCCTGCCCCCCGCGGTGCAACGACACGGGCCGGCCGGACCGGATCCTCCATCCTACCGGCCGGCCCGGTCACGGACCGTCCCACGCGCCGCGCGAGGATGGCTCGCACGTGCCGGTGCCATCAGAGGCGGCGCGACGCCCCCGCCGACGGGCGGCGCGGCTGGCTGTCAGCTGGGAGTGACAGTGGTGCAGGGCGGTCAGCCCAGCTCAGAGACGGCGCCGCTCGACTCCCGGCCGTCCGAGCTGCTGGTGGGAGCTGCTCGACGGTGACCGGTTATCCGACGGCGCTGGACCGGACGCGAGGCGCGGTTGGTGCGGTCCGACTGACTGCTGGAAGGTGCCACTTCACACTGACGTCCCCACCACAGCCAGTGCAGTGGAGAGATGAGCGGCCTAAATAGTGAGTGCTCACTCACGCATTGTGCCCCTTGTGATCTCGCCGCGGCGGTTCGGACCATATCCGGGGTCGGTGTGGGAGCAGCAGGTCATTGGGTGAGCGATCCGGAATCCCTGCGAACCGGTTCTGCAATCTGCATGCACGGCTGATTTTAGTAGAGCAGATCAACTCGTCCTGTATAATCAATCAGCTTGTGCGTTTGTAGTTTGTACTCGTATGTCTAAGTCTAGAAACGGTTTTCAGGCTTACAATCATCATGACGCAATTGATAAGCGCATCAAACCAAGATTTAACCCGGCACTCGGCAGGCGGTGGGCCTACCAGCCACCTTCCGCGCGGTGGGGGGGGGGCATTTTTTTGCCCCCCCCCGTATCTCCGAAACTACTGGATGGATCCGGAAAATTCAAGCGGTGTTCGATAGCCCTGTCAAATTTGTCGAGGGAAACCAAATTTCATTGACCTCGGGGTCACCGATGATGTCACAGGTCAGGTCAAAGATAAAATGTTTCACCGTTCACGGGGCTTCTAGGGAAAGCGCTTTAACATCGAGTAAAACGCATTTTGTCGAAAATCAGCGATAAGGCGTCAGTTGTCTAGTACATATGTTGCTATTAGAGGTCACTGGTCATACCAGGTCAGCTCACAGGTCAGGTCACCAAAGGTCACCAAGGGTCACCACATGAGCCCAACTTTACTAAGGTTATGCGATGCATGTTTTATGGCCAGTTTTTCATTTCCAACTCAGTGGTGTTGGTTATAAGACCATCAGGTACGGTTTAGGTCACTTTCTGGTGGAGGTCAGGTCAAGGTCAGGTCAAAAAGGTCAAATTTCAAAGTTGATATTTTTGCATAAAATGGGTATCGATTCGATGCAGCTCGTCACGGGGAGTCTAATGGTGGTCTTTGTTTTGCGCTACAAGGTCTAGAATTGCTAAAAATTGAGCTTGAAAATTTGACGTCATCAATTTTGAACAGTTTTTTTCGCTATAACTTGGCCAAAAAAGAGGTATCGATCTCAAATTTGGTATGTAGATAGAAGGCGGTAGGGACTATCACATATATTCCGGTTTTTGGAAATTCAAAAAAAAAACGTTTTGGATTTTTTGGCTATTATATTCAAAAAATCTATTTTTTGATTTTTGGGGGTCAAAATCCAAAAAATTCGAAAAACCGAAATAGCAGTTTTGTAGCCCTTTTAATTCCACACCTCTTATGTCTGAAACATTTTTCTGTATCTCTAAAGCTGTAGGCCTGACACCTCTTCCAGCGAAACCTTTTTTGGGTCGAAAATGGCAAAAATGACGTCACTCTGACGTCATTAGCGACCAACCTATCATAGCCTTTGGAAAAAATTTTGGTCACCATGTGCGCTAGCTGCTCCCGGGAGGCTACTGAAAGTTTGGTGACGATCGGCGCAGCGGTTCTCGAGATATATTGAAAAAACTAAAGGGGGGCAAAAAATGCCCCCCCCCCACCGCCTGGAAGGTTAAAACCGGTGAAACTTACTTGAAGCGCCTGATTATGTGATACGCATTGTTTTTTTTTGTGTTTTTTTTAAGTATACCCAAATTACTGCTGTCAGCCTTCTTAAGATGCATGTTGATGTTACTGTGCACATGGTAGGGGAGAGTGGGGAAAGATGCCCAGGGTTTTACTATGTCATAAATTATTCGAAAATGACGATCGGAAAGCAAAAACTTGTAGTTTCAACGGAAGCCGACATCATTTTTCTCCAAAAATATCACACTCTCGTGCTTGAAATATGATAACTTTTTTTGCTATTAAACATTTTCCTGAAGAAGTGAAAGGGGGCATCTTACCCCAGAGGGTGGGAAAGACGCCCCCTGGCGTTGGGTAAGATGCCCCCTGCACTATAAGTGACATAAATGGGCACGTGAATCGCCTGAACGAATCAGTAGTTCCTTCGGGCCTGCAGTAGACACCAAACGTCATCGTAAGGGCCCTCAAAAGTAGTCGTAAGGGGCTTCAGAGGTCATCGTTAGGGCCATTATAGTCCAGCGCGGCCAAACAAGCCTCCGTGGTGGCGTTCGGAGACCACTGTGGGGCCCTTATAGGTCTTCATGATGCTTGAGGGCCCTCGAGCCCATCGTGGGGACCTCAGATGCCAGCGCGGCCCGTGGAGCCAACGTGGGAGCCCTCAAAGGATGTTGTGAGGGGTCCTGGAGCCAATAATGGGGCCCAAAGAGGCCGTCGTGAGGGCTCTCAGAGTCAGATGCCGCCCAAAAAGTCGCTGTGTGGGCCGAGAGACCGGCATGGGGAGCACCCGACCGTACTGGACTCTCAATAGTCCCAGGTCGGCTTTTGTCTCTTATCACAGGTATGTAATAAATGATTTGACGGGCTGCTTGAAGGACAGCCTACGGATTTAGGGGGCGTCTTTCCCCATCCCCCCCCGTCTTTCCCCAAGGTACCGAGGTAACATTAAATTAGTACAATTTGTTAGCCATAAAACTACACCCTGAAACAAACTGTTTGGGACACAGTACACGCATGTTAATTTATCACGATTATAGCAAGGGACGCAAAAATTATCTACTATCTTTGATATTTACAATGTTTTGACACCAAAATATTTTTTGAAAGCACCAAATAAAAAACATGCAATCACCAGCCAGCCGTTGCCCAACTAAGCCTCGCAAATTTTTGTGCAGTTAACAAGGCAGGCTTCCGCTTTAC
Source organism: Amphibalanus amphitrite (assembly GCF_019059575.1). Classification (NCBI taxonomy): domain Eukaryota; kingdom Metazoa; phylum Arthropoda; class Thecostraca; order Balanomorpha; family Balanidae; genus Amphibalanus; species Amphibalanus amphitrite. Next base: position 128,798 of record NW_024882723.1, on the reverse strand, counting down.
GCTAAGAACATTAATTTCCAGGTTCGATTCTTTGTTTCGCCGTTAGAGGGGGTGGGGCGTCTTTCCCACCCTGGGCATCTTACCCCACTCTCCCCTACCTAAATAGGCCTAGATACCTAGCCTTGGCAGTGCTGGGCGAGTAGGTTCTCGACTTTATTATCGTTTTTTTTTTTTTTTGCGTGTGGAAAGAAAGTCAAGGCACACAGCGCCGCGACACTGCGAAACTTATCATGCGTAATTTTTGCATCTTGTGTTAAATCTGGAGCGATGTACAAAATACAAAGCACCTGGGTGTCCAGATTATCAACACGGATCGACTGCCATGTAGGTAACATTACTTTTTCAGGTCACGTCATGAACTTGAACTGAGTTTAACCTTCCAGGCTGTGGCCCCCCCCCCCCTTTAGTTTTTTTTTTCGACATATCTCCAGAACCGCTGCGCCAATCGTCACCAAACTTTCAGTAGGTACCCTCCCGTAAATAGCTTTTGCACATTGTGACCAATTTTTTCCCAAAGGTATGATAGGTTGGCCGCTAATGACGACGGAGTGACGTCATTTCTGCCATTTTCGACAAAAAAAGGTTTCGCGGGAAGAGCTGTCAGACCTACAGCTTTAGACACACATAAACATATTTTTCACATAAAAGGTGTAGAATTAACAGGGCTGCAAAATTGCTATCTCGATTTTTTTTAACCCCCCCCAAAAAAAAATTAATATAGGGGGAATAGGTCAAAAACGCCCCCCCCCCCCCTTAAGCACGAAACCTTCTGACACTCAACCCAACACAGATTACTCAAACTTTTGGGCAGCATCATGTAGCTCATTCTTTTTACTACGCTTTGAGACCAAGAAAAGACACCTGCGTGTGGTAGGTATTTAACCCCCAAAAAGGTTTTCGCATACCCTTACAAAAGGGCGTTTTGCCCCACACCCTGGGTAATACGCCCACACCCATGTGCAAAGCGCCCCCACCATATCCATCAACAGAACATGATGAACATGGCAGAACTTGACGTCATTCTGACGTCATTTTTGGTCAGCCTATCATAGCCTTTGGAATATAATTTTGTTACAATGTGCAAAATGGATGCCCGGAGGAGTCCCGAAAGTTTGGTGACGATATCTGCAGTCGTTTAGGATATATCAGCAAAAAAGGAGAGGGAGAGGCCTTTTCGGCCCCGACCTACAGGGCGCTACCCTGCACTCTCACCATCGTGCAAAATGCCCCCCTTTCAGAAAACTGGGGGCGTCTTGCCCCATGCATCGAGTAGGCGTCTTTCCCCATCCACTCCATTTCCGGTCAACAAAATATTGACAAAAAACGCGCCACTAACGCCGCAGCATAATAAATTCAACAGAATGACAATAAAACGCAGTTTTAGGCTGCGGAGTCCATTGATCAACTCCGTTATCAATAGGAGGATCAATTCAATAGGAGCAACCGCATCTACAAAGGGCTGAAGGTCGGTCCCAAAGTCTCTGGGACAGCTGCAGAAACCACACATTTCAGAGTATTCACAATATCTGCGCTCACTCCCAAAATTCACTGTCAAGTTTCGCGACACCTCTCTGACCCCCCGTCCTGAGGCGCGAAACTTGGGAGTTGTCTTCGATCAACAACTGACCTGGGACGCTCACGTGTCTGCCGTCTCCAGAAAGTGCTGCGGTATCCTTGTCAGCCTTTCCCACATACGCTACTACCTCCCACCTGAAATCCTTCCTTAAATCATCACATCCCTAGTGTTCTCGCACATCCGCTACTGCCTTGTCGTGTACGGTAGAGGTGGCAAAAGATGAAAATTTTGGGAACCAGACTCGAACCAGACCCGGCTGGACATTTCCGGAACCAGTCGGACCCGGTCTAAGTTGGAATCGGAACCAGTTGGACCCGTTTCCCAAAAGTCAATTAATACAAACTACTTGTGGGTATCATTAGTTGCATCATGTGGGTATAGTATGAACAGCCTATTTTCCACTGGGAATACTCATGAGCTACTGTGTGCAAAGAAACATTCACTTCATTCATTTCATATTTTGCAATAATGTGTAGTGTGCAAGATGTATAGTTTATGGTAGGACCCGGTTGGACCCGTCAGAAAATTTCCAGGAACCGGTCTGGACCCAGATGGGTCCAGACTGGTTCTTTGGACCGGGTCCTCGGGTCCACATTTTGCCACCTCTAGTGTACGGTTCTGGCACAGCCGGAAACCTGCACCGCCTTCAAAAACTCATCAACTTTGCGGCTCGAATTGCCTCCGGGAAACGTAAATTCGACAGCGTTTCCAGTTTTGCGGGAGGCACTGGGTTGGCTTGATGCTCCCGACCTCTTCCTTTTCCAGACCCTCTGCCTTCTCCACAATAACCCGGTTTACATAGCATATTTGACGAGGCTCTAGCTCGTTAATTTGGCGATAATTTCGATGCAGTGGTCTACAAATATTTAGAGGGGATCACTTTGTAAATTGTTAAGCACCATTGGCATCTTTTGCAACATCACGGACGGAGATATAAGCTTGCAACCAACCCTATGTTAACCGGGTTAAAGTCTGCCGCACCAGTGAGCCGGAGAGTCTTGCCGATCTATTCACCACAAACCGCGACATCCCTGATCGTTTACGACACACCAGGCAGGACAATCTTTTATCTCTACCAAGGGTCAGAACGGAAACCGGGAAGAGGCGTTTCGCGTACCGCGCAGTTCTGGAGATGAATAGACTTCCATACGACTGCGAGAATATGTCAGTCGGGAAGTTTACCCTCGCCCCGCTGGGGGGGGGGGGCAATTTGCCCCCCCCCCTGTGGTTTTTCCTGAATAGCAAGAAAACGGCGGCGCTTTCAGTGCCTTCACGGGCATCAATTTGACACCTTCACACACAATTTCAAGTTTTAGGTCACCTTAGGTCAGGAGTTATTGAGGTCAAACTGAGGTCATGTTCGAGCAAAAATGAGCAAAATACATGCAATCTTGAAACACTCACAAAATCTACAGTTACCAAGCAATTTCAAAGCTCATTAATTGATTGTAGACAAAAGGCGGCGCTACAAAACTGCTATCTCGGATTTTCAAAATTTTGGGTTTTTGACCCCCACAAATTCACAAAATTGATTTTCTTTAGAAAAAAAACGCAAAAAATCCCATATCTTTTTCCGATTTTCGATAAAACGGTAAATATGTGATAGTCCCTGTGCTCTTCTATATACATACTAAATTTCAGATCGATACCTCTTTTTGGTCAAGTTATAGCGAAAAAAAAACTGTTCAAAATTGATGACGTCAAGTTTTTAACTCATTTTTTAGCGATTCTAGAACACGTATCGCAAAACAAAGACCACCATTGAACTCCCCGTGACGAGCTGCATCGAATCGATACCCATCTTATGCAAAAATATCAATTTTGAAATTTAACCTAATTTGACCTGAATAATCTTAACTGACTCCAAGGCTGCCTGACCCACATAATCGTATTTGGCATATAAAATGAACCATAAAACATGCATCACATGGTATTTTTAATTCGTGACCCTCAGTGACCTCTGTGACCTGACCTGGTATCGGTGACCTCAAATAGCAAAATATGTGTTTGACGAACAATTCTCCATCGATGATTTTCATTGAAATGCATTTTAATCGAGTTTACAACGCATTTCTTGAAATGCCCGTAAACGGTGAAAATTCGACCTTTGACCTGACCTGTGACGTCATCGGTTTGACCTAGGTCAATAAAATTTGGTCACGGTAGGTCACGGTAGTGGTCAAGGTAGTTCCCTGATAGGGCTATCCAACACCGTTTGCCGTTTGTCGCTAGGTTGCGTGATTCTCGAGATCTTAGGGGGGCCAAATTGCCCCCCCCCACAGGCCGCCAAAAAAAAAAACTCGTTCTTTGGTACGAGGTGAGTTTCAGTGCACTGTGCAGCATGGAAAATATGACATTTTTAGTTTTATTTCTTATTTACAGCTAGATTATTTTTCTACATATTCATTAAATTTGCTCCAAAGCGAGAAAGTTCTTTCCACATTTTTTTCAAGATTACGATTTTTACGATTTTTGCGGTTAGCCATGGGCGCTAGTTATGTAAGCACTGCTAGTGAACACAATATAAAGTGTATTGTGGCGCTTCTGTGACATTCATTTTTCTCGAAAACATTCAATTTGAGCAAGGCCCTTTTTGGGAAGCTGTTTATTTTCGAATTTCGATTGTTTGTGTTAAATTTTGTTATTTACTTGTAAAAAATAACTTTAAGATAATGGAATTTCAGTCAAAGCCTATTGGGCTACATCTGGCCAGCATGAGCACTTGCCAATGCCATTGATTTCATTCACATTCTTCATTCACACTTTTACTACCGTAAAACGGGGCTATAAGGGACAGTGGGGTTATAGGGGACAAATTTCGGGAAAAAGTTTTGAGGGATCTGGGTAATACAGTGAACGAGAAACAAAAGGAAATAGATATATAATATGAAACACTGATGTCTGGACATGCATGCCACATCACCATTTCCAAGATGCTTGTTGTTGTTCTCATGCTATGAGCTTTTGAAAAAAGTGCCAAATTCGCAACAAAATTGTAACCCCGAAAACTTTGCTTGTGGAAACACAACCACGGACTCTGGGACCTTCACAAAGGTATAGTCAATGACCACATGTATCCTGAAGATGCCCATGAAATTACATCCATGTACCCTCCTTGCCTCATCCTCATTTCCGCTTTTTTCTGTTTCAGGTAGATTTTGATGTCAAAACGGGGCTTTAAGGGACACCGTCATTACCAGTCAAAGCGAGGAGTTGAAACAAGGAAAACATATTCGAAAGATGTAATCATGAAAGCTGTGGATGCAGTGAACAGAGGGATGCCTTTCAGGGTAGCTGAGCAGAAGTTTGGGATCCCAAAAAGTGTCATGTAGGCACAATAAGGCACCTGCTACCTGAAAACCGGGCCATCCCACATTCCTTGGAGAGGACAGAGGATGTCCTGTGGTGTACCCCTTCTCAGACATTGTGCAAAAGATCCAAGAACCCAAATACCTCACCAGGGGAATCATGGAAATCAAAGAGGTCAAGGAATACAATGAGTGAGCTGATATCAAACACCTCCAGCTCCAAGGAGCTGCCAGAGACTCTCTGCAGTCTTCTGGTGGATGGTGTTCTGGAGTTCAGAATGGCAGGAGAATGCCTCATTATCAAGTGGTTGTACTCATATCATTTGTGTTTTGATAATAACACATTATTATGTTTCCATATTTGAGTTTCCTTTATGGTATTTATGTTGAAAAAGGAAGTTACCTTTTCCGTCCTCCATTGGAAACTTTGATGGATGCCAATCCATTGTATGTGCACTTAAAAAACAAATATTTTGCACAGGAAAGCAGTAAACATTTTTAAAAACATAGTCTGTGTCCCTTAAAGCCCATTTGATGGTGCTACTAGAGTTTAAAAGGCCATAACAGTGCTCGTCCCTTAAAACCCCGGTGCGGGGCTATAAGGGACAAGCAACAAAAATAAAAAAAAAATTATACATCTATGATACCAATAAAATGCATATTATGCCAAAAGACAGACCTAGTCAAGACCTGAAAAGTGACAAAGTTTGAAGCCTGTGTAAGCAATAACCTTTGAATGACAGGTTGTCAAAGTCAAAACCTGTCCCTTATAGCCCCGTTTTACGGTACCTATCAATCTGAAAGTTGCTGAGCAAGCGAGTGGAACTTGGATCTTGGGATTTATTGTATTTACATAATTGGTTGATTTCACATTAATGAGATCAACATGGAAGCATTGAATGGCCCACCCATCGTAGCTACTGATGGCCGAGACTTCATCCATCGCCAGCGAGTGGCAAGGCAGTATCAGATCAGGTGAGTCTGCAGGGATTGTGTCCCTTGGCTTGGCAGTCTACATTTCCACAGATGTCCCAAGAAAATTCCCACAAGCAATAGTAGTTTAAGCTTAAGTTGTTTGGTTATCTTCCTTCAAGATGGTACCTACCTTGACCTACTTTAGGTAGGTACCTACCTGTTTAGATGCAGATAATCTATCATTGATGCATGTCGGCTTTCCATGCTGCTGTATGTGTCATGCCTTAGCATACATCTTTTTTTGCACAAGTTTTCAAAGATTTTGGCATTAGTTTACAGAAGATCTGATCATCAATTGTTGCGTAGCTGCTAGTAATGTGCAATATCAGAAATTGCAGGTTGCAAGCAGGGGCGGCGGATTCGGGGGCAGGGGGGGCAGCTGCCCCCCCTGGCAAACTCGTGGGGGGGGCAAAAGTATCTTTTTGCCCCCCCCCCCCATAATTTGTGACAAAGCTTAGACAAGAAAGCATATACCTGATTATTCTGTTCGATCATCTGAAGATGTAGCCAGCTGCCAGATGCCCATATACTTTATCATACGTTGCCTTTCTTAAATGGTAAGTGTTCACGTTCAATTGAAGTTTTTCTCTCTTCAACCTAGTTTTGGAGGCATTATAAGCGTCAACGTGACGCAGCGGCAACCCAGGCCTTCAGTGACCGCTTACAGGGGCGACGGCAGAGGAGGCATCGTTCCCTAAGAAACTTTTGGAGGAGGGGCTAACGTATATTCTTGCCCCTCCATAATTTGTGCCCTAAACATGAGGAAAATTTACATAACCTGATATTGCAGCAATGCGCTCCTACAGTTTGTCCAACGGTGCCTTTTGAATATGTGTAAATGCTAACCATTTCCGCTTTATATCATTATTTTTTGTCTTTTCAGATTCGATTTATAGATGTGTGCAAGAGACGCAACTCATACCTTCAGTGGTCGTTTGCGTCTATTTTGTACCTACATAAATGCCAAATCGCAAGCGAGCGGAGACGGAAGGGCTAGCCATTCGCTTGCGGGTAGTTAGGACTGATGAGCGCTCATAATAAGCCACTCCCCTGATTTTTCGAGCGCAACAGTTTCCAGCGCATAAAATGGTAAACGCCGAGGTCGTACACATTGACGACATTGACCAATGCACGGTATGGCACGACACCCAAAGGCCAGTCATCAGAGATCTGCTTTGGGCATTCGGAGGCTTGTGTGGGGCCAGTGTAAAAACTGGATGTTCACAGTTCAATATCCGCTTTATTTCAGTTTTCACTATTAAAAAAGTAAAAATTAATGTTGGAAACTTTTCAGGGTAAGGGCACTGATCATTGGCCCCCTCTGTCTAAAGGCTGACTATATGTAGAATAAAGAGCATCAAACACGAACAGTAGCGGCGGAACACCTTCAATTAAGGGGGGGGGGGGGGCACTGCCGACTTTTGGTCCCACTTTTTCCATGCAACGCCCATAGGGCTAACGTTAAAATGCCAAAATCAAAAGGGGGCACGGTGCCCCGGTGGCCTCCCCGTTCCTCCGCCTATGAACACGAAAGCAGAATCTGAGGCATTTTGGAAAAATGAGTATGCCCCGCAGCGTCCGATAACTACCACCTTCCAGTGGGTCAAGCCAACGGGGTCCAAGTCTATTATGGCACTTACCTAACGATAGCACTAACCTTGTCTCACTTTTTGTTGAAGTCTGTTCCGAATGGTTTCGGCCACAGACTGGCTGCACTGAGGTCGTTTAATATGTGCAACTGTAATGGGGTTGGGAACTCGATTTTTTAAGAATGCATGAAAATGATCAAACTATTTTCACAGAATTTATGGTGCATACCATTGCCTCATAAAATCAATAAGCTGAGAGAAATGGGGGAAGAAAGATAGGAAACTTGTTTTGAAAAGTTCTTGAAAAAAGATGCTCTTGATGCTGTTACGTCACATGTCACCTTCTGCGGTTGACAAATAATGGCGCATCTGGCGCACCACAGATTACATGTTATGCGAACGCGATTAATGGGTGAAAGATGTTGTTTGCTTCACTCTGCCATTCGCGCTGTTTTTAACTTTAAATTATGCTAAAACATTTACGGATGAAATGTTCAGTGTCAAAAATTGATGTGTCTGCCGTGTACTATATTCCCACTTAACATGAGCGCGTGATAAACATTTTATGTACCTCGAATTTTCAAATGATAAAGATGATGAATCGGAGGATGCTGAAAAGCAAAAGCTCATTCCAATATTTGGACTACTTTACGATTAAAATGTTTACATTCCTGTCATCTTATTGATCATTTATTTGTTCTTTTTTATGAAAATAACTTAAGGCGTTGAGAACCGAGGTAATTTCTATCTACCGTGCCTTAAATTACCAGCAACAGCAATCTATCTACGCCCTACGGTGGCAAGGGAGACTGTGAAAGAAGCTTAAGATGGATTCTAAACAATTCTTTTGTGATATACTGAAGGGCAAAGTGCAGAGAACAGCGTACAAGTCCTGTTTTGTGCCAGGCTGTTGCAGTAGCACTTATGAAACTCCGAAAACGATCTTCGTTCATGTCCCGAACAACATTACCCTGTGAGGAGATGATCGTCTGCAATAGCAGGAAGAGCTGATGCAAGTACTTTGAAATCCACTATCAAGTCGGTGCTATTGTTGTAATGATCACTGTGAGGTGAGATATTTTGTGCAAGGGCTGAGTGTAATGCCCAGGAAATGACCTCCATTCGCCCCCTGACCGGTCAGGGTTATAAAATTTGAGTGGATGGCGGTCCGTTTGGGGTTCAGATGTCAATTGTATTTTGTTACTGTCAAACAATACATGTTATGCTGGCAGCGAATGTGTGTAACGTCGTTTTTCGAAACAGAAGTTAGAACTGTAACGGCAGAGTGCTTGCTGGTCTCATCGTAAGTATTGTAAGTGTTGTAAGCAAAAGCATTGTCAATATTGTAAGTGTTGTGAGCATTGATGTATGGTAGATATCACCTCACATGATCTCGGCTCAGATAACCCTCTCCGGTGTCCCTGTCAGTAAATGGCACCTGGATCATTACAGATAAGATAATTTGTCATAATTCTTAAAGAATTGGGTGGTTTTGACTCGTTTACTCGAGGTGCAGGTCGCATTTCAATACTTTTCCATAGGCTTGCAATGTAAAGGTCACGACTCTGACCTAACCTCAGGTCACAGATCAAAAATTCTGAGATATACAAACGACACATACTGCAGGTACTGTTTTGAAGACTTGATGAGAGGAAATAACTTCGTGAAGAACTCAAGCTCTGACGTGTTTGCAAACTTTTCTGAGGTGGGGTCAACAAACCCGCTCTGGTTACCTGACCTGACCTGACCCGGCATTTTTTTTTTTTGCTGAGATGTGCGCAATGAGCATTTAGGAAAAGTCAACAAATATGAGCTGAATGTCTCGCGGCGTTTGGCAATTATACAAGAAAATCCTGAAAGGTCTCCCCGTCCGAAATAGGGTTAATGTGTATATGAAGAGTTGCAGATGCCAAACATACCCAGATCTAAGACTGCAGTTCCTAGCGCCGCTGCAACGTTTTTAAAACAAACATACATAGGACATACAAACATGTTTATTTGCACCTGTTTTGGATAATAGCAACTCATGGCGCCATCACCCGCGATAACTGTTAGGATTTGAGATATATTTTTATTTAGGCCATTAGTTTGGCTGTAATGTTTATTAATATTAGTTGGGCGGAGTTTGGTAGTTTTTTATTTAACTTGTGGTATGTTGTGCTGATTGCGGGTTGTTCAAACCTTTCAAATGTAAGGACCTTATTGAACTCAACCCTACCCCTACACTACCCTACATACGACTGGACGCTTTCCAAGCCCACAAGCATCACGACGCCGAGATGGAATGTAGCCGAGAAATCACCCTCGCCATCTGCTCTAGAGCTAATCGTGTGGGGCGGCGTGTGGGGCGCCGCTTAGCCTATGGGGGTGCACTTCTAGTGGATGGGGGACGGGGGTGCACCTGCACCCCTTTCATATGGAAAGTTACTTCCCTGATTACAGCTCCCCGTATTGCACCTAATCAGGGAACGGCCAGCAAACGAAGGAACGATTTCTGGATGACAGGCGAATAACCGCTCACGCAAGGAGCGGAGCTCCGCCCCGTCCAAAGTGGCCAACAAAGCAGAGACAGAGGCAGCATCACATCTTCCATCAAAGAACTGGTTTCTGGCTTGGAAGATGAGCTCCATCTTTGCATCCGAGTCGGTGCTGTCAGGAATCAGCTGGTCTAATGGAGTGAGAGTAGTGAGACGACTAGCTATTGTATCAGAGCTGCCTGGTCCTCGTAGCATTTGCACCGATTCTTCTCGATCGGACTCTGAATTCTGTCCCTCCTGCGTATTACTTGAGGCATTGCTATGTAGCTAAGTTTTGGCAGAGTTTCATTATCCATGCTTTGCAAACAGTGCCATAACAACGCAGTTAATTAATCACCAAGCTTCTTTGTAAGTCCCAATACAGTTGAATCGCACGCGATTTGAGTGCAAAAATCAAGAAAAGTGCCAACTTGTTCCCGTAAAATATTTTGAATATTGACCTAAAAAATGAGTAATTTCCAGATAAAATAACAGCGAAATCAGTTTTCGCTTGCCAATAAAACTCACAGATATTGAAGCTCCATTATTAAAGGAACATTTTAGTATATGCCATTCTTGATAAAACTTCTTAGCCACGCAATACCAGCGCAAAATAAAGAGACACTGAAAACACAACCAATCACTCCGATTTACCATAGGAAAATACATAGAAAATGTATGTCTCAACTGCGCCAAATATACAGACAGTTATATACCTACATGTGACGTCATGATTAGCCCGACCAATCAGAAGCAAGTTGTTTTCAGCCACAAATAATTAATTTCTGAACTAACTAGGCATTTTTTTAACAAAGTGATTTTAAATTAAATCATTAAAAATTCTGAGCTTTTTTATTTTACCAAAACACACAGAGCATGCAGATAGGTCCCAACCCTATTAAAGCCACCTGACTCCTGAGGCACCCTGACACCAGGCTGAAGCTGGGTTGGAAATGCTTCGTCTTTGCAGATATCACTGGCCGCTGATTCTCGAGTGCCTGAACCGGTAGATGTCGTGGCAAAATTTGGTGTGATAATTTGGACCTTACCGCAGTCAGCGCACCCTAAAGCCTTAATAAAGAAACGCCCTACCCAGAGCTTCTGGATTCTCGTTCCAGTCCACCGTTCCTTCACCCCAGCCCACCGCCACGCTCCCTCACCTCAGCCCTCCGTTCCCAGCTTGACGAGCGTTTGGGCCTTAGCTAAGCCTTGCTGTAGGCTAACTGTGTAAACCCATCGAGACAGCCCGTCTCGGTGAGCTTAGTTGGCGAACTACTGCCTTGGGGAGGGTTTCTGGCGGATCGCTGTCCCAATAGGTTTAGGTGCGACCGACTGTCTCGGAATGTTTGAGCGGTCTCCTCCCGCTGTGAGCTAGTTTCAGTTGATATCTGTCTCAGAAATACTTTTTAAAGGAAGGTTAAACGGAAATCGAACGTAAAATGAACAGAGGAAATGGTAACGAGTTACCCCATTGAAGAATAGCGCTCGCCTACTTTAAAAGGCTTAGAACCGTTCTTCAACATCTAATACCTATGTATGCGATCGGGATTATGGCACAACTTTTCCCATTGGAGCTTTTTTCTAATACAGCAATACGAAAAGCGTTACATCGTCCACTGGCGGATCCAGGGAGCGGGCATTTAAAGTAACTATTTACTCTCCCTCCCCTGGCCCCTGCATCGCCCGAAATAGACAAAACGTACCTTATATTTCCTAATAATAACACTTTTATCAGGATTTTTTTTTTGCTTTATACTGTTCAGCATTAGATCCGTAAGGAATCGAAATCCGAGGAGTTTTTGGATTTTGGACACTTTTTTGGGGGGGGTGGTATGTCCCCTACAGCGTCGAAAACGCCTTTCTGGATCCGCCTATGACATCATCTCGACTGGGATCTTGCCCCCCCCCACACCAAAATCGAATCCGCCGCCACTGGTTGCAAGTTGAGTTTTTAGAGCCTTGGTAGGTTGTAGGTTGAAAGCTGGTAGGTTGTTGGTAGGTTATAGGTTGGTAGGTTGCAGGTAGGTGCAAGTAAGTTGGTAGGGCGAGGTCAGGTTACTTGTTAGGCTGTTTTTTCTTACATTTGTGCAACACATTTCATTTTGGATTCAGGATATCAAATATGTAAGGATCTGCAATATTCATGCTTGAAAAGGGAATAAGACTTATTATTGTAAATATTTACCATAATATCATACCAAGGTCTTTCAAACAAGATGACCTCACCTCAGAAAAAGTTCCAATGCTTGTCATAGCTACACTGAGTGATGGGTCACACTTTGATGTTGTCAGCAATTGATAAGGGCAACAGTATAAAATGTCTAGCACATAATTTGGATATGTGACCTGAGGTCAGGTCAGTTTTGCAACCTCCATTTTAACACGCGCAGTGGAAGGGGGGGCGGATTTCGCCCACCCCTCCTGTTTTTCGCCAATAACTCGCGCTGCAAGCATAATATCAATGTGAAATTTCGGCTACCTGTCCAGAATTTAACTGCGGATCTTCTCGTGCAAGAAGTAAGAAAATCGGCTCACAACTTTTCTAGTAATAGCGGTGTAAAGTCAAACATCCTGCCGCCGCGGCGGCGCGGCGGCGCGGCGGCCGGCGCTAGCCGTTAGGCGCCGCCTGCATTGTAGACTGTGCCGGGGCGGGACGGTTCCGTCTTTACATCGCGCTCCTTACCGCTGATTATATTAGATTCGCATCAAATTCGGTGAGAAGACTGATACATGTACGGGCAATCATATGGTCAAAGAATTTTGAAAATCGGCCGGTAACAACTTGAGTTATGAGTGTGTAAACACAAAATTGTGATTGCCGCGTTTCCCGCGTCCGCCGATCCCGCTTCAGCCGGCGACATCTTACCCTTAGCCGGCTTCTAACTGCCATATTTATTGTTGGATTATCTAGAAATTCACCATACATACTCACAAATGTTTGCTCTTTCGTAAAGTGAAAGATTAAAAAAAATCGGCCGGTAACTCTTTGAGTTATCGGCGTGTAAACGCAAAAAAGTCGCTAATATGGCAGATTTGACCACATTTGACCTCATTTGACCTTGAAGATATTGACCTAGGGTCATGAAATTCACATACAACAGAGTTCCCTATGGCCCCCACCTACCCTCCAAATTTCGTCTTTCTAGCTCCAGTGGGAGCTGAGATCTTAGGGGGGGGGCGACATCCGCCCCCCCCCCCTTCCACTGGGCGTAGTACTCGCAACCCTTCCACTGCGCGTGTTAAGACATTGCAATTGGGAGAAAAATGAAAATTGAAGTGCCTTTTTGGCTGAACATCATTCTAAACAATTTCAGGCACCAATGTACAAGAAAACATGACAACTGAATAAAAAAATGGCACCTGTGACCCCTGCTTATGTCCGTGAAGTCATCTCAGGTCACAAAGGCTTTGCAACAGTTCTTCGCCAATAGCTTTTGATAGAGGCGTGCTAGAGCGATGAAAACACTTCAGATGTGCTTGGTACCATGATACGAATCAGCTGATATGAAACTCACCCTGCGTTCGGAGTCTCTCGGATGACGAAGATTCTACAGGGTGCCCCAGAATTGACCGAACATTTTTAAAAAGAAATTTTGTCCGAAAGGATGAATGGGTTGCCATGGGTCCGGGTGCCCCGCTAAGCAGTGCTTGTAGCGAATGATAGGTACCAGGGACCCGCCACCCTGCCTTGCCCGCGCCCGGCTCACCGGTGATAATTTGGATCGAAAGTTTAACGTGCCGCAGGTAGATGGCGGCACGGTCCTCCCGTGCCGCCATCCCGGGTCATCCCGGGTCTAGCGTGGCCCTCTCGCCAGTTGCCAGCTGGCTTAATATAGGAACGCGGGTCAAACGACGAGGAGCTTCCCGGCCACCAACTCGCTGCCACCGAGTTAGGAGACGGACGCCTTATCCACTAGGCCAAGGGGAGGACCAGGCGGAGATTTTCTGGCTAAAAGTACGATTGCGCTCGATTCTAATTAGATACCTACGAACATTATACCTACTTTTATAAGACATCCTTTACCAATTGAGCTTGGAGACAATTTGTTTTTGGTGACCGGTCACGACTCGAGTCAATTATTATCCAGAGTCAGCAAAGAGTAGACCCTTTCCGTTTTTAGCCTTAGTTGCCAAAAGGCAATCATGGTGAATCAAGTATCGTTCTCAACTTCGTAAACAGACTTTCGGCATAGTTCTTGCTGGAGAGCTCCAGCAGCTCACCTGCAAACAGGTAGGAGTGTGCAAAGCGCAGCTATATCAGCGAGCGAAGCCAGAGAGAGCAAGAGATAACCTGATCGACAAGCCTGGGCGTGACCAAAACGGAGCATGCACCAGTCGTCAAGCTGGTGGCTGCCATGTCATGGACAACAAACGTCACCCATCTACCCAAAAACAAGCTAAACGACAGATCAGGGTCAGCTACAAAACATCAGTCTACTTTTCGACAAATTTTCGACAAGTCTTCGACAAATTTTTGGAATTTAGGGCCTCTCACCGATTAAGGTCTATGCCACAAATTGTCTAATGCACCGGTGCCGCTCATCATAGCAGTCATATTCAGGTGAAGTTGCTTGTCAGTGTAGGGTAAATTTTTGGCTTCACGGAGTTCCTATTATGTGTTTGGATTTGAAAAAGGCATTTAGAAGCATTAGACCGAAAGCAATAAACAAAATAGGAGGGGATAACCCTCCACGCCGTGGACTGGGAGGATAAGTCCCTCCGTCCCCTCCCCTGTGGCGCCGCCCCTGCCTACCGGTCTCTGACCAGTCCGAATTTCATAAGCTGCTGAAGTACCTGAGATCTTATTTGTGTACTGTCGAACTGACGAGCATCAGCATTCAGCATTCTTTTAAAGAATCTTTATTTCTGTTTACTTAGCTCCATTGTGAATTACCGTTAATTGGCAGCTTTTTAAAACATTCATGAGTGATTTTTTTTTTGGTGGGGACGTCCCCCCAGATCCCTCGACGGGGGACGCGTCCTCCCCCCCGTGCCCCCCCCCCGCTTTCGACGCCCATGGATCTGGCTATGTGATGCACAAAAACAAGATTTGGTGCGCAAAGAGCACTGACAATAACCTGAGCTCCATAAATACACATAACTTCCACATAACATTGCGAAATTGGTGCCCAGTGTGTGTGCCTGTTCATGATAGAAATAGAGAGGGAACATAGATCTTATGATAATGGTTTTAGTTCTTGATTGTAAAGGTAGAGGTACAGCTGCATAGGTCCTGACTGTTTCACATTAAAATTTAGATACTGACATTCCCATTTCTATTTGTTCCAGTGCCCGGACAAAATGGAGGCTCAAATTCTGTGTGGCAATGCATTTTTTGTTGTTTCTCATAATGATACTCAAACTGTCATCAGATATTCTGGATAAGCTAGACATTTTCATTTTGGAGATCGAGGAACTCGAGATTCCTCCGGTAAGTAGTTCCGATGCATTGATGTTTTTCTTTGTTATTGCTGTATCTGAAGTAACTACAACTGAAGTAGCTCTTATGGACTGGGGGTCTGTATATACTATGTATATAGTTAAACGACACTTGAAAATCGAATGGTGGAAGAAATCATAAAACGACTCCTTTTGCAATCGCTTTCGATGTTCTATATCCAAAGGTAAATGAATCCCCTTCGGCCTTCTCTGGAAACTGTCTCATTTTGTTTATTTCATTTTGCTGTTTTTTAGGACGATTGACTGATATTTTTGTTTCTTCCAGCCTGTCAAATGGGAGTACATATGGAGCTTCAGCGTTTTATATTCTTTGTGTGCACTTTCTGCTTGCAAGACAAATAGTGTTTTTTATCTACAGATCTACATAGGTAAGTACTTCTTCGGCTTTGTACTTTTCACAAATATCATCCCTAATGCAGAATACCTTCCGAGAAAACCGACTTTGCGATTGCTTCGCACTTTGGATTTCCCATAATCCATCTCTGGCAGCACGCCTTTCCACCAACCAAGCAGCGTTCGTTCGCCTCGCGTTCCAACATAACGGTCTACCCGGCGTCTGCCACCCGTCTGCATCCGCCCGCACCCAGTTCGACATGACAGTGGGCGGGCATGTTACGGGGCCGAGATATGGTGCAGGAGTGGTTTTCCCGTATCTAGGCACCTTCGTCTGCTCACTTAATCGTCATTTTTAGCGAACTGGGGACCGGTAAGGTGTGCTTGGAAACCGATATCAAATATTGTTTTGCTGTGGTTGAAAGGGGTTTGGTTGGTAGCAATGGCTGTGATGTTTCTCTTTGTCCGTTCTGGACGTGGTAATTGTTTTCAAGGATACCATGGACAAGAGAGATATGTTCTGCTACGCCATTTTTCATCACACTTCTATACTATTCTAGGCAATAATATAGCGATTCTGTTTGAAAGTGAAGGTGAAAGATGCACTTCACAACGATTCGGCCATGAATAGGGGCCTGCGTCAAACAGGCCATTTCACACCAATATCGGCTACGAATAAGCAACATTCGCTGAGGCAAAGCAGTGACAATAATTTTCGAGTCCGGATTCGGCGTCTTGAAGCTGTTGGCGACTCCGACTCGACTCGGGCTAGAACCGTCGAGTCCGATCGGTACCGACATCACAAACGTTCTTAGAAAACTATCCTACTATTTTTCAAACCCCAAAATCTCATTGGATCTGTATCAATCGGTCGGAGATTGACGTGGAGGGGCAAGCTGCACCGCTTGCCCCCTATGGCGACGCTAATGCATAGGCTACACAGAACTTGCCCGAGTGACCTCAGCAACCTTGAAAACCGCGGTGGAACAAAACGTTTTACTGTCGGCTGCTTTGTGGCAGCTGCCATTCCACGATTATCAGTCGGCTCGGTTTGTGCAGGGCTTGTAACGCCTTTGTGGTCGGATAAGGGATTAGCCGCTGCCCCGTCATCTGGCCGTCACCTAAGTGCGGATCAGTGTCGGTAACGGTGTGGCGGCCACCGGTAAGGAAGTGCCTTGGCTACAAACGTCCCGCGCCGCGCCGGTCAATGCACGGGGTCGTCGGACATACGGATCTTATCAGGCGCAGAGATGCCTGCGATCTGTGACTGCAGAATATTCTGCGACTACAAATGCGAGCCTAGTTGGAAATCTACGGAGTTACGCGGATATGTGTTGAAGTTATTTTGCATTATGTTGAATAATGTTATAGGTATTAGGTATAACATTAATTTTGTGTATTAATATTGTTATATTGTGTTCGCCTCGCCATGCACTTTGTATGAGAAACTTTCCTGTCGATAGTACGCGAGGAGCACTGTTTTGTGTTCCGCATACAAAAATAAAAGCAATGACAAAATAGTGGGCCAGTTGTGTCATCCTGTATGCTGAGTCTAAGCACTGCGACAATTTCACCGGGATTCCCTATGTATCTGCGTTCTGTTGCAGCTATTTCTGCATATGCATGCTAACAAAACTTCCGTCTCCGGACAACTTCCAGGCGACACTTTTGCACCGTTCATTATGTATGAACTGGACTGACGCAATCCATCGCGGGACGTCCCCATGTCATTCCTCGGCTCCGGAGAGATTTACATGCGCGGCTGGTCGCCCCCCCCCCCCCCGTCGGTCGTCCGAGGACCGTCTGGCACGCTGCTGGCACAGAGGCCAGGTCCGGCCTGACCCGGCACCTGTCCCGGTCCCTCTGTGTCACTGAGACACTCACCCGCTCTGACCCGGCCCCTCTGTGCCACTGAGACACTCCCCCGCCCCGACCCGGCCCCTCTCCGACAGGAGGTATTGCCACGCTGGGCCTGGGGCCGGCGCTGGGTGCGCTCTGCTACTACCTGCCCGACGCGTACCGGTTCGTGTCAGCTGAGACACCCGAGGAGGCGGCTGATGTCCCTATGTGGCAGGTGAGTCAATCACGAGCAGCGCGGCCTCCATCAGGTCATGGTGGCCTGACTGTGGAGAAGGGTGTGGAATGGACGATCGGCGGCGGAAGAGACTGACGAGGGTAGTGACGCGCCAAACAAGTTTGCAGACTATGTGTACCAGTTTTTCGGACACTAATTATCCAGTCGCCTGTTTAGCTCGCGGTGATGTAATGCGGATATTTTTAGCAGACGTATCAGTACCTTTATCTTAGATCAAGGGCTGTTATGCTAATTGAAAGATCGTTAAAGTGATTAATGTCTCGGGTTTTGAAGTTTAAGCTGTTGACAATAAATACCATATGCCTTTTCCGCAAATGAGGCTTTCACAGGAACCTGAATCGCCAATATCCTAAATGTGCTCAACATCAGACGAGTCTCGATGGTCAACATATACATAGCCATCGCAACTTGCCCAAAATGAACCCTAGGAAACGTATAATTGATGTGGTCTCGTTTCCTTTCGCTAAAATCGTTATTGTGATAGGGGTTCGGGACTTGCGTTTAATGCCTATTCAGAAACATTATGTTTGAAATATCAGGGCGCGTTAGTTTCTTTGATTTTTCGTGTCCATAAATGATAGGCGTTTAGAAAGTTTTGATTGTATTATGCAATATGAAGCAGGATCGGAAGACTCCCTCCTCCGAGTACATAAATGGGCACATGCTAGCCTGTTGCGTTTTTAGACGGATGTTTCAACTGGTGACGTTATCGAGAAACTTACTCCGTTTGCCTGGGAATTGATATTCAGTGAATCCTTAAGTGAAGCGATGCTGGTGCCTCGCCATGCCATGATTATATGCATTTGGTGCACCAGGTTGGTGCACCACATTTCGTCAGCTAACTGTCGCGTGGTCTATAGTGACAGCTAGCTCCTCCGTCTCTGTCACGCGCCCATCTGTGTCGGCAGGGTCTTCCGTACAGCATCATCAACCTGGCCTTCCTGCTGCCCGTACTGCAAGTCCACGGGTTCGCTCTCTTCTTCAGCGGCCGGCTTCTGTCGGCTTGGAAGGCTCGCGGTACTAAAAAGACCCAGTGAGGCCCAGTGGGTCTAACTAGCGGCCCCGAGGAATCTCCAGACCCGGCGGCGGGCTGCCGCCCCTCCCCTTCACTGCCACCCAGTGTGCCTTGCTGTTGTTGCGGTGGAGTGCGAGCTTCACGGGTGCTGTTCTGACGCGTTGTTATCACCCACGCTGCTGGTTGCCTCCGTGTGTCTGTGTGTACGCTTTCAGCGTCTCTGTTACGCTAAGTTGAAAACGTGTGGTTTTGCGCTAGTGTGGAACACATGAGTTCAGTTTAGCAGGACAGAGCTGCCAAACGGGCCTGGTGCCATGTCGACTGGGGCTGGTCCCCTAATGACGCTCCCTACTCGAGTTTCCTAGTCACGTGAGCGGTGCGGGCGTCTCCCCCAGGGAGGCCGGTGCTCCCGCCCCTCCTCAACCCACCGAAGGTCGGGGCGTCGAGTCCCTTTACGCGGGACTGAGACGTCGGGACAGTTTTCGAATGCTCCCTGTTGAATACCGTGCATGATGCCTCAGAGTGTCGAACAAACAAACCAAAGTTGTGCAGATGGTGTTTAGCCGGATTACAGGAATATTACAAGCATTGTTTAGAATATTTTTTTTTTTCAAACCACTATTGGAGAAAAGGAGTAACGGCTACTAAATGATTGGTGTCTTACCGTACACATCCAACGACCAAAATCTTGGCTCCGGCTGCATCAATCTTGTAAGCGGTGATCTTCTCGTTGGAGTACCATTTTGCTAATAATCCACATTTTTGTGTTCTTTTTTTCTTTCAAAACTGTTGTAATCCATGCTTTTCAAGTTAGATACGTGATCCTTTTTACCTTTTTACGTGTTTTGTCATTTTATTAAACAATTTACATACCTATGTTTACAACTAAAGGATTGCTTCACATTGCTGATCTTTTTCCTAGACATATTTTACGCTTCAAGTTGTTGGAGCGATGTCTTTTGTAAAGCTGGTGCACCCAAAGCTGTCCAAGACTGACAAATGACTCCGACAAGCTTGGCGAGTCTTTCCGTCACCAAAGCTGCCAGCTCACTCGGCAGTCTGGCGGCGCGGCTGCTGCCGATGCTACTGTTGCTCCCGGCACGCGCAGCGTCAGAGGGCGGTCTCTCCGACTACGTGCAGCACCACCAGATGCTCCACTACACTCCGCTGTCCGCCGGTCGCGGCCGGCGCTCGACGGCCCCGCCGCTGCAGCTCCAGCTGCCAACTGGGGACCGCGTGCTCACCCTCCGCCTGGTACCAGATACGTCCACCCTGGCGCCGGACATCGTCTACTCTGGCCCGTCAGGCTCCACGGTCGGCACCGACTCTCTGACGCCGCTCTTCACCGGCTGGGTGCTCGGCGAGCCCGGCTCGGCGCTCTTCGGCGGCCTCGTGGATGGCGTGTTCGACGGCACGATCGAGCTGGCCAACGAGACGCTGGTGGTCGAGCGGACGTCGCTGCACATGCACGGTGGCCCGCACGGTCACTCGTTCGTGTACCGAGCGTCGGATATGCTCCTACCGCCCGCGCGTGAGGGCGACCGGCCTTGCGGCGTCAGAGATGGGCACGATCCGCTGGTGTGGGACAGCGACAAGCACAAGGCGACGACAGTACCCAGTGAAGAAGATAGACAACCGCGGCAGGAAACCGTGACGCTCGCTTCCGTGATGAAACACTGGCGGAGCAGCACCGGTCGCGGTCGCCTGAAAAGACGCATCGACGATCACGATGGCGACCACGGCAGTGGCCATAATGAAGACGCCGAGCCCGACGAGGTGTACAACAAACATCACGACGGGGCGCACTCGCGCACACTCTGCTCCGTGTACGTTGAAACGGACCCCAAGCTCTGGCAAGAGATATTCCGCAATGAGCGCGGTAGTTTACGCCGCACAGAGACGTTTCTTCAGTGGCTGGCCGGGTCGCACGTTCAGGGCGTCAACCGGATTTTCAAACAAGCGATATTCGACGGCCGGCACCACCACCACGAGTACCAATTTCAGATCCAGAAGCTGGTAGTCAGCGACGACCACACGTGTCTACCCAACTACTCGGGCGTGCGCAACCGGCTCTGTTTCGACCACACCAACTCGCAGACCTACCTAGAGGCGCATTCCGACACCAACTTTGACTCCTTTTGCTTGGCGTTCGCCATCAGCTACCACGACTTTGAGCAGGGCACGATTGGTCTGGCGTGGATTGGCGCGCCGTGGGAGGGTGCTGGCCGCGGCGTGTGCGCGCGACACGCCGCGCAGGCCTTCTACAACTGGGAGACGGGTGTGATAGAGCGCAAGTGGCGCTCTCTGAACACGGCCATGATAACGCTGCTGAACTTTGGGCGGCCGGTGCACCCCCTGCAGTCGCAGCTGACTCTGGCCCACGAGATCGGCCACACGATGGGCTCGCCGCACGACCAGGGCGCGCTCGGCAGTCAGTGCCTGCCGAACGACGCAAAAGGCAACTTCATCATGTTCTACCTCTCGCAGGATGGCCATCTGCCGCGTCACCTGCAGTTCTCCAACTGCAGCGTCGGCAACATATCCCGCGTTCTCGACTACATCACGGACGGACTCTACTTCAACTGCTTCGCGGTGAAAGGCTCGGCGTTCTGCGGTAACGGCGTCGTGGAGACGGGCGAGCAGTGTGACTGCGGGTTCACGGCGCACGACTGTCGCGACCGGTGCTGCTGGCCTCGTCACCCGCCGGCCGCCGCCGGGTCGCCCAAGAAGGCCCGCTGCCAGTACCAGCCGGGCGCCGTCTGCAGTCCCAGCCAGGGGCCGTGCTGCGACCCGGTGGCGTGTGCCACCGTGCCGGCGGAGGCCAACCACACGTGCCGCGCGGGCACCGAGTGCACGCTGCCGGCCCTCTGTGACGGCCGCTCGCTGCAGTGTCCGCCGTCGACGAATATGGCCGAGCTGACGCCGTGCGGCGCCGGCTCGCGGGTGTGCGTCAAGGGCCGCTGCACGGGCTCCTCGTGCCTGCGCGACGGGCTGCTGCCCTGCCAGCTGACTGAGGCAGACGTCGGCGGCGACCGCAGCCAGCTCTGCGTGGTCGGCTGCCACGCGCACAGCGGCGCTCCGTGCCGACCGCGCAACCCCTGGCTCCTGGAGGCCGGCGACCCGTGCGACGGCGACCGGGGCGCGTGCGACTCGCTGCTGCGGTGCCGTCCGCTGGAGGCGGCGGGTCCGCTGGCCCGGCTGGAGGCGCTGCTGCTGGCCGGCGGCGGCACGCTGCCGCTGACAGCCACCAGCGCCGGCCGCTGGTGGCTGGCCACCGTGGTGGCTCTGCTGCTGGCTGTCGTCTGCGCGCTGCTGCTGCGCTGCGTGGCGCTCCACATCCCCTCCAGCAACCCCAACAAGCCGCCGCCGCGACCCATGAGCGAAACGCTGCGCGTGCCGCTGGCCACCTTCTTCGGACTGAGCGGGGGCGGCGACCTCCAGCTGTGAATCTCAACGGGGAAGAAGGTGGCAAGGCTGAAACGGTTTGCTTTCAGTAGGGTCGTGCTGGTGAATATACAATACGAATGTATGGTTAGTATCAGCGCCTTCCGAAGCTCTGATCATGATTCGCTTATTTATGTTGTCTCTATGTGCGAATCTTTGGACTCTGGTTGATTTTCAGACAAGTGCATGTAACTGATTTGCTCGTACCGTGGTGGGGCATTTTTACCACGATCACAACCTTTTTTTGGAAATATTTAAAAGAAAGTTGTGGGGCGCTTAGCGCTACGTGGGCGCTAATATCGAGTTTCTGAGTTGGGTATGCGCGGGCGGAAAGTTGGTTGAAAATTGTCGAAATTTGACTTGAAAATGGGAAAGTTTGACCTAGCTTCGATGACATCTGGTGTCCTGACCTTTGGCTTTGACCTGACCTAAAAAGTGTCTATAGTAATTTCGCCATTACGTATCTTTTACGTTCTTTCTCCGGCGCCTACCAAGATACCTATAAGAAACAGGTAGATCCGATGTTTGAAAGTAAAGCCCCAGTCACAAATTTGACGCACCTGTGACATTTCCTGACACCCACGTGACTATTGTATTAACTTTTGTGTTTTGCGATGTTCTGACCTTATTTAAAGTACTGAAAGCTCAAAATGTATGATTAATATATATTTAATCGGACCGCGTCCTCGGTATACCAGGTATTATTCGGTGTGCCTAGCCAAGGGTGTTTTAAATAATGCCCGAACGGAGTGAGGGCATTATTTTTCCTAAAATATTAACCGAACGAAGTGAGGTTAATATTTTCAAAAATAACACGAATGAAATGAGTGTTATTTTTGCATTTAATGCACGAGCCTGCGAGTGCATTAAATATAAACACCCAATTGGCAAGGCACACCGAATAATGCCTGGTGTACCGAGGAGGCGGTCCGATTACATTTATTATAACGACTTTGCGCCGTTCGTCGCTCAGCCCGTCTGTTTAAAAGGGCTACATTGAGGGATTGGGAAAAGAAACGGGGCTTGGTTTTCTTTTCGGGGAAACACTTGTTAATAACGAAGTGTGTACTGTTTAATCAAATTAATAGCGCCAATTGGGAAATGCAATAGTGGTATAAGTGGATTGTACAATGTCTCGCTCAGTCTCTTATATTCATATGCAGGCCCTCTTGCAGTACTTGTAAAGAACTTATGCAGCCAGGGCCGCCTTCTGTGAGAACCGTATACTGAAAACGCGTATTTACAAGCTCTGGTCTATTCCATCATCTCTGTATCATGTTTGCCTGGGTATACCTACCAGACACTTGGCCTGCGCTGCGCCTATCTCAAGTGGCTACAGCCCATTCTGGGTCTTCCTTGTGTTGGTTGGAACACCTTCTGCTTCTCTATTCGCCAGTTCTTGGGAGAGCAAACTGCAGTTTTTTCTCGCTGTCTGTATGTACCATTCGTATCCATTTTCTGCATTAATGAGCATCACCTTTGAGTGATCGGACAAAGCAGTGGGCCTATGAGATTAAAAAAGGCGTCTCAAAGCTCTCTCTGAATTTGATTTAGCTCTGTGTTGCCTTCGGTGCCTGTGTTGCCTTCAATCTCAATGCAGGCCAATATTTATTTTTTTCAGCGAGCAGCTTCTTGTGAAACCATTCGGGCTCCACCACGGAAAGAAAAAGTCTGATTAACAATATTATTCCCGGGATTAATTTCTGTTATACCGACGTTTTACTTAAAAAACTGAAATCACGCGCGCGTTTAGAGACAGTCCTCCGATGCTGCCAAAATTACTCGTGCTATCAAGATTTAACCATACTTTTTTAACATGCGTGAACGGCGCAAAGTCGTTATAATGTTGTTTAACCCTCGCCGGACCTATTGGTTTTCTACATACGCGCCGGCCGAGGGGGGGGGGGGCGGGTACGACCCCCCCCCCTCGCCGTTTCGCCCCTGGTGGAGCTAGCGCGTCGCGGAAAAAACGAGCGTGTGCGCCGTTACGAGACGCAGAGATTGGTACCCGATTTTAAGGTCCTAGGTCAACCGGTGACCTCTGAGGTCAGGTCACGTGCCCCAAGGTACGGTTCAGTTTTTGGTGAATAGCTTCGCAAAAAATGGCCGCAGAGCCGCGATTTTGGCAGCATCGTGTTCGCCTCGCTCAGGCGCGTCGAATGACATACTTTTTGTTCGGGTCAGGTCAACTTGGGGTGTTGACCTCAGGTCAAGGTCAGGTCAGCACCCTAAGGTCACGAAGTTGGTCGAAAGGGGTCATGTCGCATATCATTCGATTCGGCAGGTCTTCCTGAGTCCATTGGTGGCTTTCCCGACTCGCTAGCTCAATTTGATCAAGAGTTATTGACGAAAAACTAATATGACCTTGATGACGTCATAAATGACGTCACGCAAGGTCAACATTGCAAAAGTGACGCATCTAACCTTGCAAGGAGTGCATCAAATCACGATTCTGTGTGCTTGAGATAGTTGGAGATCGTTCCCGGCGCCAGAATAGCAGTTTGAATTTTTCCCCATTGACTTATAATGGTGAGGTCACGAAAATAACCTGACCTCATATGACCTTTAGGAAAAATCCGAGATATACAAGTTGTGAGACTCATAATGGATACTAGATCCTGCAAGTTTAATTTCCCTGTGACATCTCCTCTGGCAGTGAGGGTGTTGCGAAGTTGCGACATCTGAAGACCGTGCAGAGGTTCACTTATGACGTCATAGGTCAGTGACCTGACCTGACCCAAAAATGCGGTTGGTGTCAAAAGATGCGGCTTGGATCAAAGGTCAGGTATGCCAAGTTTCAGCTCTCTATTGCCAGCGTGTTCGGAGCTATCGCGAAAAAACCCTATGGGGGGGGGGCGGCACCCGCCCCCCCCCCCTCGGCCGGCGAGGGTTAAAGCAGCATATTAATAATTATGTTTGTAAATTATCGATAAGCTGCTTATAGCAGGTCACGTGATTGCTACCAGATTATGTGCTCAGAAAGCACCTTTTCAACTTCGATTTTGAACAATTTTTACCTCCTTTGAGGCCAAATGATGGACGGTTTGAGGCACACGATGAAATGCTGAATCTATTGATGCCAAAATTTGTTCGTTTTTTGCATTTTTAGACTAGTATATCCTGGCTCAAACTTTGACCAGTTTGTGTGTAAACCCTATGGTGAAGGGAAAACTTCACGCCCAGCAGACGCCATTACAGTGCTGCCAAATCGTGTTTGGTGGGGGTCGGCGCCTACCGCGTGTCGCTAGTCGCTACGTGGTCCAGGAGCCGAGTCAGAGGGTGGAGGGCGTGTTCCACCCCCCTCCTAGCATTACATTTTGCGTTTCTTTTTCGTAAAGTGAGATGTAACGTTAGCTTGCCTACGTTTAAATAATGCGTATGCTGATTTTTTTTCACGCGAAAAAAAACGCCATCTGGCGGCCGGCCGGCGGTGCGGCTGCGGGCGATCGGTGCCGGCTCGTTGGCACAGCGTGCGCACGCTGCGTCCAGTGGGAGGGGGGATGGGAGGGTTCTGCGGGAGCATTACGGGTCAAAACTCAAAATATTATCGAAATAGTATTACATTGCACTCCATCTATGAATTTCACGAATGGAGCAACGATGCGCTTGCAGACCGTGGAATGCTAAATTTAGGAAATGTTTGTGTCTCCTAAGCTTAAAATAGCGTCACTCAACGTAAACGGGCTACGAGGCTGCGCTCAACGAAAAATGCCAAAACGGCGTAAATTTTTTACCTGGTTTAAACAGAAAGCAATAGATATTATTCTTCTTCAAGAAACGCATTCATCAGAATCAGACGCCCAGATGTGGTTAAATCAATGGGGAGGCAGTGGATATTTCGCTCATGGAGAGAAAAACAGCAGAGGCGTGGGAATACTAGCACGACCAAACTCTGGCATCGTTTTTAGCAATGTTTTTAGTGACGATAATGGTCGCTACATTATCCTCAACGCCGAATTCAATGGTGCTAGGATGACGATAGGGAACGTTTATGCGCCAAATCACGATAACCCAAGCATGCTAGAAGATTTTTGCGCGAAACTAAATGATTACGACGATAGCACCATTGTTGTAGGAGGTGACTTTAATTTCTGCTTCGACTTGGGAAAAGATAGACGAAGTTCAGCAAGGATTGTAGCAAATAATAATAGAAACAAAGAAGTCATCCTAAGCCTGATGTCTGAAAAGAACTTAATCGATATTTGGCGTGAAATCAATCCAGTAAAGGAGGAGTACACCTTTATCCGAAATAACCCGACTAGTAGATCACGCATAGATTTTTTCCTCGTGAGCGAAACTTTAATGTACACTGAAAAGAGGCCAAGCGCAAAGATTGTAGACGGATACCTAACAGATCACAAGTTAATTACTTTGTCGATAAATATTTCCAATGTTGACGTAGGAAAAGGATATTGGAAATTTAATAATGATCTTTTGAAAGACGATCAATTTGTATCATTGATCCAAAACAGAATACCTGAAGTAATTAGTTCAAACGAACAAAGTGCCTCCTCCAGTACAATATTGTTGGAGACGACGCTTTGTGTTTTAAGGGGAGAAATCATAAAGTACGTTGCAACCAAGAAACGTATTTGTTTGAACGAACTCAAAGAAATTGAAATAAAAATAAATGAAAAGCAAGGTGATAATGCGTTGAATGGCGAGTGTGACGAACTGCGAAGGAAGAGAGATGAAATTATTTCTGATCAAACAGAAAAAGGAATATATTGGAATAAAGTGCGCTGGAGGGCATTCGCAGAGAAGGGTTCAAAATATTTCCACGGAATAACTAAGCGAAATTTCCCCAAAAACATTACGAGAGAAATGTATATAAATGAGGGCAACCAGAGTACCATTACTAACAAAACCGAGGAAATGTTGGAGGAAGGAAAAAGGTACTTCGAAACGCTATTTGAACGCCGTATTAGGAATGAGTCACGAATTGACTTTACAGAAGGGTTAAGTCAAGTAACACAACATGATAGACAAACATGCGATGCAGACATTACGATGGAAGAGCTGACCCGAACAGTTTTTTCATTAAAAAATAATACCTCTCCTGGGCCATCAGGTTACACTGGAGAATTTTACAAAGTATTTTGGTCAGAGCTGAAAACATTAGTATTCGCTACATGTAAAGAAATTTTTAGTTCCGGAGTAATGCCGTCAAATCTTAAGAAGAGTGTCACAGTTTTGATACCCAAAAAGAACAAAGATCCAAGAAGAATCGAAAACTTAAGGCCTATTAGTCTCCTGAATACATTTTACAAAATCATAACAAAGCTGCTAGCCACAAGACTAGCTAATGCTGCACCGAACATAATAAATGTAGATCAGACTGGATTCCTGAAAGGGAGATACATAGGTGAAAACATTCGATTAATACTTGACGTCATGCAGGCATGTAAAAACAAAAATATTCCTGCAATCCTACTAGCATGTGACCAAGAAAAGGCTTACGATAGCGTTGATTGGTCTTACATGAAAAAGACATTGAAACGATTTGGGTTTGGAAGAGACTTTTGTAGATGGATTGATATTATTTACAATGGTGGGCAGGATACATCATGTCAGGCAAATGTGCAAATAAACGGTAAATTGTCAAGCCCGTATAAAATTGAGCGAGGCCTTAGACAGGGATGCCCTTTGAGTTGTCTCTTATTCATCATATGCTTTGAACCACTTCTAGAGAGAATTCGTAAAGAAAATGCAATTAAAGGACTGACAATTAACGGAGCAAACGTTAAAGTATCTAGCTACGCTGACGACTTAACGATTATCATGGATGGATCTGAGCTATCTCTAAATAAATGTATGGATACCTTGGAGGACTTCGAAACAGCATCTGGGCTGAAATTGAACCGGCATAAATCACAAGCTCTATGGTTGGGTAGGAACGGGCATTTAAGAAAGCCGATTTGCACGCAATTTAATATCCAGTGGCCAACGACACCCATTAACCCATTAGTGCCCATAGCCATATATATATTTCGCAAATTTATGAATTTTTTCCTCAAAAGTGTGGGTGTTTTTCATGAAAGTATATACGCCCCATATATAAATAAGCATTTTTAAAGGACTTGATGTGCGGTTGCTGCTGCTGCGCCATTTTCTCTGTTCTGCTTGACAGTCGCGAAACTACGTCAACATGCCGAAAAAACGCCGGTGAGTGTATTTAGTTATTTAGCTGTTCTAATTCAATAAATTTCACAGACATGTTTCTTTGAACTGCCCTTAAGACCCCTGAAACGAATAAAATAGCCTCGTTGAAGATTTGCCGCAGCATGACGCTCTTCTGTACGGGTCAATATATTTATGGCCATGGGCGTTTGGGTGGTCGAAAATGTGCGTTGCAGTCTGCTATCATTTTCCAGGTTTGGAAAGCTGATTGATCTCCTGGATGAAGTTGATGAGAGTGGCGAGAGTCCGGCCACTGTCTTCCTGTGTCCTCCTAACGTGCGTGAGGACAGCGACGCCGACTCGGGAGACGAGGACGGAGGCGGTACCATCGACAACCTCAACCGCAACCTGCTGCAAGCAGATGCTGAACTCGTCGGCCAAGAGGACGGTTCTGACGACGAAGCTGCTGAATCGGTCGCCCCAACCAGCCACAGGTGGGGCAAACGAGAGGTCGCTTCATTTCTGAAGGAGCGAGAGGAAGCTTGCCCATACCCACAGGTGAACTTTTCGAACAAGACACCCGTTGAAGTACTGAGCTTCTTCTTGGATGACGAGTTCTATGCGCAACTCCTTCAGGAGACACGCCGATATATCCAGTGGAGAGGGAAGAATGTCCAGGAGCCCTCCATCGCCGAGCTGAAGGCTGTCATGGCGATCCTGTACTTCTCGGGATACCACAACGTGCCGAACCGCCGGGCCTTCTGGTCGACAGACCCTGACCTGCACGTGGAATTCGTCTCCCGGATCATCTCGAGGAACCGCTTTGACGACATCCTTTCGGTCCTCCACTTCGCTGACAACCAGCGTCTCGACCCCAGTGACAAGATGGCCAAGCTGCGACCTCTCTTCAACAGCATGCAAGACAAGTTCTTGCGAGCTTTTCAGAGACCGCCATCTTCCACAGAACTGGACGTGGATGAGAGCATGATTCCCTACTATGGCCGTCACGGGTGCAAACAGTTCCTGAGAGGGAAGCCCATACGGTTTGGGTTCAAGGCGTGGTGCCTTAACAGCCCAGATGGGTATCTACTGACCTTCGAAGTGTACCAAGGTGCCAGCGGAACTGCTCAGCGTCCAGACTATGAGGCCGCCTTCGGGAAATGTGGATCAGCAGTGAAGATCCTCATAGACAGAATGCCGAAGGAGATGCGCATGGACGCACTGCACATCTTTACGGACAACCTCTTCACCAGCCTTCCTCTGATGATGGCGCTGAAGGAGGAGGGAATCGGGCACACGGGAACCATCCGCCAGAACCGCCTCCGAGGATGTCCGCTGAGCTCGGTGGCAGCGATGAAGAAGGCTCCCAGGGGAGACACCTCTGTCGCCGTGGAAACGAAGCAGGGCATCAACCTCGTCAGGTGGAAGGATAACAGCGTGGTGACCGTAGCATCTACGGTAAGCTCGTCCCGAACTGTGGCTGAAGTTCAAAGATGGTCGCGACGAGAGAAGAAGAGGATCAAGGTAGCTCAGCCACAGATGATTCAGGACTACAACTGCGCCATGGGCGGTACCGACCGCATGGACCAGAACATCGGCGCGTACCGCATCGCGATCCGACAGAAGAAGTTCTGGTGGTGCATCTTCTGCTGGCTTCTGGGGGCCGCGATGCAGAACGCCTGGCTGCTCTACCGTCAGCATCATCCAGGCGAGAATCAGATCAACTTCATCCGAGCCATCGTCCGGTATCACCTGGCAGAGACGACGAAGCCACCATCTGGACGTCCAAGTTCCGCGTCGAGTCAGCATCGCGTCCCAGCCAGCATCCGCTACGATGGTATCAACCACCTGGTCGTTCCTCTTGCCAAGCAGGGAACGTGTGCAAACAAGGAGGGAAAGTGCAAGAGCCACCCGAAGACCGCCTGTCGCAAGTGCCAGGTGCCGCTGTGCGTGGCGTGCTTCGTGCCGTTCCATGCGACCTGAGAGTAAGAACATGCTGTACACCATGGGGAAATTTGGGCTAGTTGGGCCAACACTGTTGGATACGGTGAGATGGGTGAAAGTTTGCAAGCGCCGTCTAGATCCCGGAGGGATGTTTTGTTTTCAGCGTTTGCTGTAAGCTGTGTCACTGTCCAATGCACTTCGATGTTTGTGAGTCAGGTAGTGCATTGACTCATCATCGTAATTGATTGTTGACCGCTGACACTATCAATCATCACGATCATTCGCCTGATCTCATAATATGTTCACATGTTGGTAGTGGCAAGTGCCTATCAGCATACACATCTAAGAATATACATTGGTTCTCAAAAGTTTCTTTTGAATTGCGCTTTGTGGCAATATTTCGACTACCCAGGTGCCCATAGCCATATATTTATTGACCCCCCTGGCGACAAATTGGGGGGGATAAAAAACAAGAAAATCATCCTAAGCTAATACACTCGATAAAGAAGCTAGTATTTTGTGCAAAAAAGTTTGAAATTTTGACTAAAAATAAGTTGGGCACTAATGGGTTAATTTATTGGGCGTGAAGGTATCTAACAACCCGAATATTAACATTTCAGAAATAAATTATAATGAGAAATTTGTCATAATGAAGGATAAACTAGCGCCATGGATAGGTCGCGGTCTTACTCCATACGGGCGCGTTCACCTTTTGAAAACCGAATTGATATCTCAGCTGGTTTATGTTATGACAGTGCTTCCAGCTCCTCCAAAACCATTTATAAAAGAAGTAGAAAAGCTCATGTTCAAATTCATATGGGGCGGAAAGAAAGATAAAGTCAAACGTATGACATTAAAAAGTAAATATAAAGGTGGCGGTCTAAAGGTGCCAGACTTAGCACTTCAGGCACAGAGTTTAAAGGTTACCTGGATAAAAAGACTCCTAGATAAAAGCCACGATGCTAAGTGGAAAGGCCTGGTGACCCCAATGTTTTTTCTAAATGACGACATAGCGCTGTTTCATTGCAATACAAATGCAAAGTACATAAAAAACACGGTAAAGAATACTTTTTGGGAGGAAACGTGCATTGCATGGAATAACATTAACGGAGCGAATCTTAGTGCCACAGATCAATTGCAAAATAGCATATTATGGGCGAACAAAGATTTGAACATAGAAAGCAATGCCAATATCAACAGAAAACATCTAATAGAAAAAGGTATCATTAGACTAGCAGATATATGTAACTTACGAAAGAAAGAATTGATGACAGTCAATGAAATTTCACAAAAATTTGGCGTGCACCCAATGGTTTCAGCGGCAATAAAAAACGCAGTGCCAACCGCTTGGAGCAATAAAATACGAAACCTTCAGAGAAGTGTCAATACAACATCTATAGAACAGTTGCAAAATTCATCTAAACCAGCAAGATGGGCATACTCCAAGTTATTAGAACAAGTATTAGATACTACTCGGGGTGAAAAATCGCACACAAAGTGGGAAACAGAGCTTGAAGGTGGAAGGCGGCTGAATTGGCCTGCTATTTACGCACGATTGCATTACGCTGTTGAAGATGTTAATCTAAAATGGTTTAATTACAGATGCATAAAAAGAATTTTACCAACAAACAAACTTCTTTTTACTTGTAACATCAAAGACACGGATCGATGTACGTACTGTCACCAGGTGGAAACAATTGGACATTTATTCTGGCATTGCCACCGAGTAAGGGCTTTTTGGAGCAGTATTGGTGAGTTATTCAACGGGCGCAATATTACATACAAAGCCGTAGTCACCGGTTTTGAGCACAACGATTCCGCGGTCTGCAAGCGCATCAATACTATTCTTTCATTGGGAAAACAGTTTATATGGTATAAGAGGGAATGCAATAGTCACTTATCTGAGCCCACATTCGTCACTTACCTGTACAACTATCTTAAAGTAGAAAGGTATGCTTATAAAATAAATGATCGAGAAACGCAATTCAACGATACCTGGGGCTCGTTGTTTTGCGCTTTAGCGGAGCGTGTAGAAAGGTAACCGCCTTAGGATATGAAACAAACACTTTGTGACTAATTATTGTTGTGTATCACGATGTTTGCGTAGTGCAACATGATGTGTACATTTTTTTCTACGATGGGAAGGGGGGAAGGGGCAAATGTCAGGTGTCGAATGTCGATGATACACAATGTTAAAATGACTGTCCTTTGTGTGTATGCATATGGTGTTTGTTATAAAAAGTGTTAGTGGAAAACGATGTGCGCGCTACAAGCCCCCGCCCCTATGACCCATCCGGGCCAACCCGGGACTGGCCCCTCCTGTGAGGGGCCGGTCGGCCGGCCGGGCGTGCGGAGCGCCGACCTACACGGGTCGACGCTTCGCTCGCCCGGTCGGTGGTTAGGGGGCACCGCCCGGGGCTGCTTGCCGGGCGGTGCGGGCGGGGGCTGGCGGCCCGCCTGGAGCGCCGGGGAGGTAGCCATCAGATCTCCCCGGCTGGGGAGGGATCCCACAGCTCTCCCCGGGGCCGGGACGGCACATGTCACGGATTGACACCGTCCCGGCCTGGCCAGGCGGGTCGCCGATGGGAGCACAAAAATGTTTTAGGCTTATTTTTGTTTGTGTTTTATGTGAATTGTGTTAATAAAAAGGTATGAAAAAAAAATTAATGTTGTTTAACCCTCGCCGGACCTATTGGTTTTCTACATACGCGCCGGCCGAGGGGGGGGGGGCGGGTACGACCCCCCCCCCTCGCCGTTTCGCCCCTGGTGGAGCTAGCGCGTCGCGGAAAAAACGAGCGTGTGCGCCGTTACGAGACGCAGAGATTGGTACCCGATTTTAAGGTCCTAGGTCAACCGGTGACCTCTGAGGTCAGGTCACGTGCCCCAAGGTACGGTTCAGTTTTTGGTGAATAGCTTCGCAAAAAATGGCCGCAGAGCCGCGATTTTGGCAGCATCGTGTTCGCCTCGCTCAGGCGCGTCGAATGACATACTTTTTGTTCGGGTCAGGTCAACTTTGGGTGTTGACCTCAGGTCAAGGTCAGGTCAGCACCCTAAGGTCACGAAGTTGGTCGAAAGGGGTCATGTCGCATATCATTCGATTCGGCAGGTCTTCCTGAGTCCATTGGTGGCTTTCCCGACTCGCTAGCTCAATTTGATCAAGAGTTATTGACGAAAAACTAGTATGACCTTGATGACGTCATAAATGACGTCACGCAAGGTCAACATTGCAAAAGTGACGCATCTAACCTTGCAAGGAGTGCATCAAATCACGATTCTGTGTGCTTGAGATAGTTGGAGATCGTTCCCGGCGCCAGAATAGCAGTTTGAATTTTTCCCCATTGACTTATAATGGTGAGGTCACGAAAATAACCTGACCTCATATGACCTTTAGGAAAAATCCGAGATATACAAGTTGTGAGACTCATAATGGATACTAGATCCTGCAAGTTTCATTTCCCTGTGACATCTCCTCTGGCAGTGAGGGTGTTGCGAAGTTGCGACATCTGAAGACCGTGCAGAGGTTCACTTATGACGTCATAGGTCAGTGACCTGACCTGACCCAAAAATGCGGTTGGTGTCAAAAGATGCGGCTTGGATCAAAGGTCAGGTATGCCAAGTTTCAGCTCTCTATTGCCAGCGTGTTCGGAGCTATCGCGAAAAAACCCTATGGGGGGGGGGCGGCACCCGCCCCCCCCCCTCGGCCGGCGAGGGTTAAAGCAGCATATTAATAATTATGTTTGTAAATTATCGATAAGCTGCTTATAGCAGGTCACGTGATTGCTACCAGATTATGTGCTCAGAAAGCACCTTTTCAACTTCGATTTTGAACAATTTTTACCTCCTTTGAGGCCAAATGATGGACGGTTTGAGGCACACGATGAAATGCTGAATCTATTGATGCCAAAATTTGTTCGTTTTTTGCATTTTTAGACTAGTATATCCTGGCTCAAACTTTGACCAGTTTGTGTGTAAACCCTATGGTGAAGGGAAAACTTCACGCCCAGCAGACGCCATTACAGTGCTGCCAAATCGTGTTTGGTGGGGGTCGGCGCCTACCGCGTGTCGCTAGTCGCTACGTGGTCCAGGAGCCGAGTCAGAGGAGGGTGGAGGGCGTGTTCCACCCCCCTCCTAGCGGGCATGGGTTTAACACTTATGATTATGGAAGAATCAAAGAATGGCTACTTAATCGTCGACAATAAATAATACGTGAAGCGTTTCAGTTTTTTCCCTATCACGGTCGACACACACTACCTACAGACACAATTCAACCACCAATCGACAGCTCTCGATCGTGGCTATGTGCGCGGCACATTTTTAATCGCATTCGCACCCCCCAAATAGCCAAACTCGGCCCCTCGGCTATGTCGCCCGACGCTCCAGAGATGGCGCTGACTGTCTGCGTGACGTCAGCTCACACGACCGGCGATCGCCGATCATAAAACGTTTATGTCACCGCTGGACAACCAATTCCAGCGTACTGTCTTGCTTTTGCCCTGTTGTTCTGAAAATTTGGTCAAGAAACATGGCGTATAACCTTCCTTTAAAACCAAATTTGCTCTCAACCACTTCGCCGTAAAACGCCGCAATACGCACCAGACCATGTCATCAAGCCGTGCAGAGTACCACGGCTTATTCAAATCGATAATGTTTGCGTCCTTGATGGGTCGGTTGGTAGAGTAGTGGACTTCTGTGGTGTGGGTCGCTGGTTCGATCCCAGCTCGGGACGTTTTTTAATCTTTAGTTGTTGTACCCGACCGCTAGGGTCGCGACCCCGTAGAGGTCGCTGCGGTCCCCACGTGACCGACCGGCCGCAGTCACGGGCCGGCGGCGGCGCAGTGTGGGGCGAGCGGGCGGAGGGGTTGGTGCGGTAACTGCGGTGCCGTCAGAGCGGCCGCTGCCGGACAGCGGGAATGCGGCATGATACAGACATGGGAAGGGTAAATGGTATTTGGATGGTTAAAGAAATGATGGAGGGAGAGGGAAGGGTAAGTGACTAAGTGAGCAAATGATTGAGTCGGTGAGAGAACAAGTACAGAGAATGGAGCCGAAAGACGTTTTTAAAATGCACTTACAGCTTAGTTGCAGCACCCGGCCGCTACGAATAACTACATTACCGATCCTGAGTGGCGGGCGGGGGGGGGGGGGCGAGGTATCCAGATTTGGGATAGGTTGGTTACAGAATTCCACAAAATACTGACAAGATTATCGATTATGTTTAGTGGGGACGGGGAAGGGCACGGGGACAGGACGGAGACGAAGACGGAGACGGAGATGTAGCGGCCAGCAGGAGCGGGGATGGAGACGGAGACAAAGAGCGGGAGCTGGAGCGCGGGAACGGGGACGGAGACGGCGACGGAATCGGAGACCAGACAGATACAGAGACAGCGACGAGACAGAGACAGAGGCGGAGACGGAGATGAAGCGGTCAGCGGGAGGGAGATGAAGACGGGGACGGAGAAAGAGAGCGGGAGCGGGAATGGGAGCTGGGACGGGAGCTGGGACGGAGATGGGGATGGAATACGAGACGAGACAGATACAGAGACAAAGGCAGAGAGGGAAGACGGAAACGGAAACAGAGCAGGCATATAATCTTTAGCACTGAAAACATTATCGATCGTGAGTGGTGGGTCGCGGGGGGGGGGGTGCAGAGGGAGGAAGGCGTCACTCAGATTTGGGATAGGTTAGTTACAGAATTCCACAAAATACTGAAAAAATAGCGATCATGTTTAGTATTACGAGCGTACCAATATGCGTATAGCGTCTTGAACTGGGACATAAAAACGTATATGTATCTGCAACGCGGGCGGGGAAGAAGCCACTAGCCAGTACTTTTTCAGTACCAAGAGGGGATTGGAGTGGAGGGGAGAGGAGGGGAAGGGAGGGAGTGGAGGGGAGGGGAGGAAATCGAGGGAGGGAGGGAGGGAGGAGCGAAAAAGTGCGATGAAGGAGACGGGGAGAGGAGGGAGAGAGACGGATGGTGAGGGGTAAGTAAGCATACGATTGGATCAGTGATCGACAAAGTCAGAGAGCGGAGAGGAGGGAGGGAAGAGGGTTGGAGGCAGATGGGAGTGAGAAAGGGAAAGGAAAAGAGAGAGAGAGAGAGAGAGAGAGAGAGAGAGAGAGAGAGAGAGAGAGAGAGAGAGAGAGAGAGAGAGAGAGAGAGAGAGAGAGAGAGAGAGAGAGAGAGAGAGAGAGAGAGAGAGAGAGAGAGAGAGAGAGAGAGAGAGAGAGAGAGAGAGAGAGAGAGAGAGAGAGAGAGAGAGAGAGAGAGAGAGAGAGAGAGAGAGAGAAAGCGGGCATTATGGACGGGATTTTGGACGGGACGGGCAGGGATTTCTATATAGATGTTCAAACGACGATTACAATTAGCGCCGGTAGGCGCGGGAGGGTGACCTAGTACGTATTATTAATACTTGATCTACCGTGACCAAGCGGCGAAGACCGAGCGGACAACATCCCGTACCGCTATTCCTGTCGCTAGATGGCACTAGCCCATTACCTGCAAGCTGCAAGCAGGCTGTGCCGCAATACCATATAAAGCGCAAATATTTTTGTTGGTCATAGTTAATAGACAATTTGATACGTCTTTGTGTTAAGGCGAAGATGATCAAAAATTTAATTTTGGTTTTGTATTTTTTAAGAAAACTGATGAAAACATCAGGGAAACCAAGTCAAGGAAACTTACGTGATGCAGAACTAAGAAAAACTCTTGATAAAAGTTAGCTGATGGCTACGCAAAATCTGGCGTCATTTGTGGCGCAGTTGAGATGAAAGATGGACAGCTTGGCGCGGCATCCCTCCTGACTTGTCTTTATACGATATTGATATCAATAATAATTACCATTTACCGGTGTATACCAATACGGTATTGTGATTAATTGCGTTAGGATATGTGATAACAATGAACCGCTGCATATTATTCTCACCTAAACTTTGTGGAAGGTGTTGCCAAGAAAGCAGTTTGTTAAGCCGAAGATGGAAGAGCAAAAAAGCGGATCACTGGGTATGTCAATATAATGTGAAATTAAGATGTTTTTTTCACTAAAATGCTCCTAAATCTGTAATAATTTGTCCATTTCAGATATGATATTTCCATTTTGAAGATTTCACTTTACATCACTGAGCTGCTGAGCAGTTAGTGAGTTCATCTAGGCATTATTGGTTTGCAAGCTTTGCTTCACTTGTCATCTGTCCAACAGTTTTTTCAGTTTGGACTTCAAACTTGCATGGTTCAGCAGCTGGTTTGTTGAGGATTTGATAAACCTAGTGTATGTGTTACGACAAACTTTATATTATGAACCAAGGCTATGCTTTGGCTTGAAGCCAGATACACAACCACTTAACCTAAAAATATTTGACTCAGTCTGCCAGTGTCTGCCAGTGCCCGTGCCAGTGTCAATGTCAATGTCAGTGCCAGTGACGGGCATTACTTGTAATCTCTCCTAAGACATTGCCTTCGGCACTGCTAAGCCTTGAGAATATTATGACAATGTCAATGTCATTATTCACAGTTGAATACCTAGCATCTGAAGGGAACATATTTGCACTCAAACTTGGTGACAGATGGCAAATACCAAGGCCGGAAGCTGGAATGTGCGGTTGTGTGTGTGGAGTGTGGTAACAGTTTGTGGTAACTGTAAATATTTTACAGGTGCTTTGATACTTATTTCCCGAATGAATAATTATCAGATATGAAATCAGGAGGTCAAAATACATTGTATAACATGCTTTTCATAATCAGTTTGGCATTTGAACATTTTATATACTAATACAAAAAAAAATCATAAACTGATGGGAATTTTTTAAAGTGCTGCTTGGAGTTAACCCTCGCATGTGTGCGGCGTTTGCCAGCTTCTAATGTGTAGGGGGGGGGGGGTCGGTTGGACCCCCCCTTGCCGTTTGGCCCCTGATCGAGCTAGAGCTTCGCGGAAAAAACGAGCGTGTTGCCCGTGACGAGAGGAATCCGATGATACCCAATTTTAAGGTCCTAGGTCATTGGTTGACCTTCCAGGTCAGGTCAATGACCCAAAGTCGGGAAAATCGGGACCTGTTAGAAAGTCGTAAAGTGTGGCTGCTAAGGGGTTTTTCGGGGTGCTGATCACGAATATCGTGTTAGTTTTGATCACAGATGATGTCTTGAAGCATTTAGACCAGGTCGGGTCAGGTCAGGTCAGGTCAACCAGTAGGCGTCGTGACGGGTATTCGTAGTACGTGTCAACCGCCTCTGACAGCTTCGTAACATGTTACGAAGTCACCAAAACTACTTCGTAAATGTTCAAATGGTTGCTAAATTCGAATTCAGCTCCAAAAACTAGCCTAGAAACATGTAAAACTCGAAAAAGTGACCCGAGGTCACCCGAGGTCACCAAAGGTCAATGACCTGACCTGACCTTCAGGTGACCTTGACACACACGGGAGTAACATCAAATCACATGTTTGAACGTTTGAAACCACGAAAAGCTTGCAAACACGCGGCTAGTGCGAGCCGACATACGCGAAATCGCGATTCCGGCCAAACATGGTCTCGGAAAAGAGGTCACAGGTCAAAGGTCATTTGGGTCAGGGTCATGAAATTTTCAGGGTAGGTGTAAAATTGATCAATGCGAGGGTACTGAAAGTTTCGTCGCGATCGGCCGCTTTTTACGCGAGTTATTCGCGAAAAACCATGGAGGGGGTCCATCCGACCCCCCCTACACATGCGAGGGTTAAGTTAACTCTAATAAAATTGTTGCCACAGCCCACAGATGATATAAGGTAATGAGAAATGAATCCATTGAAAACAAATGAAGTTAAATTAAGATTCATATTTCTTCACTGGTTTGATGTATTTTTTATCAATAGCTATGTTGCAAAATGTATTTGAACGAGTGTCTGTTACCGACAGGCGAATTTGAAGCGCCGGCAGACGGGGCCAGCGCTGGCAATGAAGCACTTTGACCACTTCTACCCGGAGACTTACGGCGCGCGCTGGCGCTCGATGCGGCTGGCTCTGCTGTGTCGCTCCAAGCCGGCCGCTCTGGTCAACCACTTCGGCGACGTAGCCGGCACGTGCGACCGGCTGACGGTCAGTGGGGGCAGCAGGAAGGGGCTAGAGAGTGGTATGAAAAGGGTGAATGCCGGAATGCGATTTCGGCAGACTCCAGCCTGAAAAGTGCTGTGTTGTGCGTCATATATTCAAAGCAATGATCGTCGCCCAGATATTTGACGACACAGAGGTCCATTGGAGGTCTGAGTAGCCTTGTACTTTATGATCGTGCGAAGCGTGAAATCACATATACATAGGTGCTTCTCTGATATTTTCTGAGAAAAAATTAACGAGATAAACGGTAAATTTCATGTTTGATCATCAATTTTTAACGACTGGCGACTCGTTTTGCGATAAACTACTGTGTAGTCCACTCGTTGCAAACAAGTTTCGTCACCCCATCCACAGGAGACTGGAAGTATCGACCTTACGGCAGAGCTGCGCAGTCAGATCTCTCGGCTGCGATTGTCTGGCTCCACGGTCGACCAAACCCCATCTACTCCCTCTCCTCACTCCTCTCCCACCTCTGCCACCTCTGCCTCCGCTCCTGAGGAGGAGGCAGACGCGGCCGGTCGGCTGCGGGTCCTGGAGCCCACAGACGTATCCTCCGCCGTTCTGCACGACTACGTGCCGGCCAGTCAGCTGCACGGAGATGATGACTGGCTGGAGGAGGGCGACTACTTCCAGTTCGCGCAGGTTAGAACCTCTTTGGATGGGCTGTTAAGTGTTGCTCGGATAGGCTCTCATCGAGTGATTTTGCTCGTAAGGGAGTTTGTTTTTATAGGGCAAATCTTTTCAGAATGACCATTCTTTAATGTTTTGCATACTTTGTTTACAGTAATAAACCAAATCATTGGGTGACGTTTTGCGCATTGAGTTACCAGTGAAAAAGTTATGCAATGTGTTAACCGTTTTTCATGAAATATAATTAGTCGACCGTTTTCTTCAGTATGTAGGTATGATGATTCATTCAAGTCCATGATTTCTCCTGCTCTCACAGCTACCTGACCAGATTCCCTCTGCCCTCCCGTCCCTCCGTCCCCAGGAGGACGGCAGTCTGCGAGTGGCCGTGGATCGGGACGGACCGATTACCATCCCAGAGACGCTGAGGCTCTTCAGTTACCCGGCCGGAGACATCTCTCGCTTCCCTCACCCGCAGACCTCCGGCTCGGGGGCCAAAGGTGCGTCATAGCGCAAAGGAAAGGGGCAGAAGCGGCCTCTGGGTGTCTGTCTGCATGTGATTGTATGCAGTGCTCTAGCCGAGTTTGTGGGGGTGACTAGTAGCGCCATCAGGCGGCCCGACTATTGTCAGAAGATGTGCTGTTCGTTGGCAACTATCTGGCCAAACCGACATGCTATATGATAGAATGCAAGCCAATCCATGGACTGTTAGGGCGTAGATTGTGCTGGCTGGTTGCTGTTACCAATAGCCAGAAATGTGCAGAATACTCGTCTTCGATACGGTCTTGTGCAGCATGTTTTACGAGGAAATCGATCAGTTTTTTTTTTCAAAAGTCTTCGGGAAATCATTTGAATACCAGCGGTGTTTTGTTCGTCATAGGTAGTTTGGCACCTCGATTTTAGTAATTATTTTATTGATTATTTGTGAATGGCATATCGGTTCTCATGCACTATCCCTTCACCCATCCACCGTCTCTTACCGTGGCGTGCGTTTCGCTGCAGACTACTACCCGATGGACGCGGCGTCTCTGCTGCCTGTACTGGCGCTGGACGTACAGCCAGGGGACTCTGTCCTGGACCTGTGCGCGGCGCCCGGTGGGAAGGCACTGGCTATCCTGCAGACACTGCGGCCAGGTTAGTGTGAGTGTGGGAGGGAGCTGAGACTGAGTCACCTGAGCGCAGGGCTGGCATCGGATGGGGCTGGTGGGTGAGGGGTGGGGAAGGGGTTTGTAATAACAGGCACACCTTGAAATTCTAGAGGATCGCTGTCGGTGGGTAAGCTTGGTCTGTGTGGTGTTTTTCATGTGCCCTGTACAAGTGTTCGATGTTTTTCTGCATAAACGCCTCAGACACACACACACACAGTGCTTGGTACTAAACGAACGTGCCATATCCTGGCATACGATTAGGATCCACTCCTCACGGCACTTGCTTTTTGACTAACGAGATAATTGACTAGGTACCAGGCATGGAGTTCCAATGCATACTGGCCCTCTATTTGCACATAAAACTATTCTCAATGCTCGATTGAGGCCGGTAAAATGCTAAAGAAGCAAAAACCGCCCGCAAAGCACCTATCCCTATGACCTGACCGCTCGCCTGTCGTTCCGGCAGCGTCACTGGTGTGTAACGACGTCCAGGCGGGTCGGGTGCGTCGGCTCAAACAAGTGCTGCTCGACTACCTGCCCGAGGCCGACCGGTGGCCCTGTGAGGTGAAGGTGACCAAAATGGACGGACGCCGCCTCCAGGACAAGGAGCAGTATGATAAGGTGGGTACGCTGCGGCGGGGA
The DNA here is from genome assembly GCF_019059575.1 of Amphibalanus amphitrite. Taxonomy (NCBI): domain Eukaryota; kingdom Metazoa; phylum Arthropoda; class Thecostraca; order Balanomorpha; family Balanidae; genus Amphibalanus; species Amphibalanus amphitrite. The sequence goes on along the minus strand of NW_024882723.1, from coordinate 86,927 downwards.
CAGGGGACTGGTGAGAGGGAGTTCTCGTGGAGCGGATGGGTGAGAGGTGAAGTCTGGCTGCTGCTGGACCCAATCTCACTGTGTCTGTGTTCAATATAATAAAGGGTCGTGCTTTTTTCTATTTTGAAATGCACTTATGCGTGATGAGGAACATTATCCACAAATAATTTTCAGCGCTGTGGCCTGTGACAGTGTATGATTTCTGAAGCTTCTTTAGTTGAGCTGAAATAACGTGATTCCAAAGTCCCCATTGTCTGATTTGTCATCACCGATTTTTCTACATAACTAAAAATTGTCAGTTCCACCGCCTGAAATCCGATAAATCGTACAGAATCACGAACTTCAGCACAACGAAATCACGAACTTTCGCTGTTGCAATTATATTATCAATCATTCTCGTAGCGTGACATTGATTGCCAAGTCACATAAGCCGCGCATAAAGCGGCTTATCATTCTCTCTACACATAAAACTTGCCGTTAACAATATCTCCCAACCCCGGTTGACAAAAGATATGCAAATAGCAGCCTCTCTCGCTGTTTCCACTCCTGCCGTTTGACTTGCCCGTGCTGTGCCCTCTGCCTGACCTCCCTCCCCCCCCCCCCCCTGTGACCGGCCGTCGCGTGTCGGTTGTCACAGCTGGCGCCCCGTCGGGCTGATCCTGGTCGGCTGCCATTACTAACCACTTGGCTGCCTTGCTGTCGCCAGATGCGAACCTGCCTCATAAGTGCCCGTGTCACCTGGCAGACTAGCGGGTATCACGAGATAGGTTGGCGGCACAGACTGACGAATGTTTCGGCTAAGGCTGGCGACACACGGAGGGTTAGGAAAGGTGGGCTTCAAAAATGATGAACTGGAAATAAAGTTTTTGGCGTCGCCGTTTGAAAATCCGTACAATATCTTTACTATCGTACCACGTAAGCATCCCTATCCGATATTCAAACATCTCTTGACTCTTCTGTGGAATGATCATCGACAATTGTAATTTGATAACTTGCCCCAGGAGGCGTATTAGCTCAGAAATTCTGCCTCCAGCGCTGTTCAAGCATTGCCTTGTAGGGAGGCCGTCAAATCAGGTGTTCTTTGTGTTCGTGCTTAAACGTGGGCACCCGGCACAGCTGTGGAAATCACTTATCAGTCTGCCCAAATGGGGCTGTTGGCAGCTCAAAAACACGCATGAGTCAGCCCCTTGGCGCGTGCTCATCGTTCATACATAGCTGTACTTTTCAGCGGACTCGATTTTGTTTTGTTTTTAGCTAGGTATCTTTGATCCATCGTAAATCTCTTCAATTTTCTTCTCGTGAGCTTCAGATGTCTTGGATATAAAAATTATCCAACCTCACGAATCCTAATCAGTGCCAGTATAGTACAGTATAGTACAACGGTCGAGTTGTGGGCGTCACCTTCCCTCGCGGCTAGCTCAGTCCTCGTCCGACAGCTCCACGCTGTGCCCGAGCTGCTCCAGCTCGGTGCTCTGCGCGGCGGCCAGCTGGATCATCTGTGTCACCGCTGCCGTGTCCAGGCGATCGGCGGCGGCATCCTCAGGCTCAGCCTCCAGCAGTTGACCCCATGTGACGACCCTCCGCCGTCCTCCAGCCGTGTCTCGTCGCCTCTGTCGCCGCGGCCGGCCGCCCGCCTGCACGGCCACCGGCGGCGGCGCGCGCTGCTGGCTCTCCGGCAGTGAGCTCAGTGATACGGACGACTGGGAGGACGTCTCGGGCGTGGGGAAGTCGGCCGGTACCGGTGAGTCGGCGGTGGGCGACGGCGCGCGCTTCTCCGGCTCCGTCTGCGTGTGAGAAGCGCGGCGCGCGCGCGTCAGCCGGCCGTCGCGCAGCTCGACCCGCTCCTCGCGCAGCTCCTGGGGCAGCAGGCGCAGGCGCACGTCCTGCAGTTCCTCGGTCAGCTGCCGGTTGGCCTGTTTCAGGTACGAGTTCTCGTAGCGCAGTCGGTTGGCCTCCTGCGTCATGCCGGCGTTCTCCGTCTCCAGGTAGATTTTGAACTTGAGGCTCTCGAGCAGCATCTTGTACTGCTGCGGTTGGTTGTGCTGAAGCCGGTTGGAGACGAGTAGCAGGTTTTCCATGTTGACGTCATTGAGTTGGTCGAGGACCTTACCGATGACGCGCTGGTATTTGGCCATCGTCTCCAGCGCTTCAGTATCCTTCTGGTCGCGCGCCTCCTTCAGTGTGAGCAGCTTGGAGCAGAGTTTGTACGCCGTCTCGTCCTTTTTGGCCAGAATGCCGAACAGGTTGTCAATCTGTTCCCGGAGACCGATGTTCTCCTCCTGCACGCGCTGCAGTTCGTGTGTCTGCGCAGTCCGCTCCAGACGCGCCTGACCCTCAGCCCTGGCCAGCTGGTCGGCCAGTCGGTCGGCCCTGCTCTGAGCATGCGCCAAACGCTCGGCCAGCTGCGCGGCGCGGCGCTCCTGCTCCTCGCTCTGGCGCTGGGTGTCGCGCTGCAGCGCCTCGGCGCGCCGCTCCGTGTCGTGCAGCTCGCGACTCACCAGCGCCTTCTCCGTCTTCAGCATGGAGACGTCGGCGAACAGCCGGCAGCACTCCTCGTGCGACTGCGCCAGACTCGCCTCCAGCTGGGAGAGCGTGCTGCGCATGCTGACCACCAGCGCCGGCACGTCCAGCCGGCCGCTATCGAGCTGCGCGCGCAGCTCGTGCCGCTGCTGCTCCAGCAGCGCCGCGTGCTGCTCCTTCATGGCCAGCTGTCGCTCGGCGTGTCGCAGTCGGCACAGCAGCGCGCTGCTCTCCGAGCGCAACCGCGTGATGTCTCCGCGCAGCCGCGGCACCAGCTCGTGCCGGTAGTGCGCGATCAGCTGCGCCTGCTGCGTCAGCCGACTGTGCAGCGCCGCCTGCTCCTGCTGCTGTTGCTGCTGGTGATCGTGCTGAGTCTGCGCTTCCGATGTCGATCGCCACGGAAACTCGCCGTCTGAAAGGAAGCCAAGATGGCCGTCAATCGCCTACCAGTTTAACGAATAGGGAGCAGGAGGACTGTTTTAAGGGTACAAAGACAACGTTTAATGACAATGAGATGTATTCAGCGCAGCCTATTGAGGAGCTTACCCTATTTGACGTCCGGTATTGATGTTACATGCGTTTTTCGTGATCTTGAGCTTTGTTCCATAGATTTACTGTGCTGATTTTGTTCTTGCTATAATTTTCCGGGCCTCCTACCTTTATCACCTTATCTTTCTCCCACCCACCACCCACCCACATCCCAGAGTAAATGTTTATTTAGCTCCCCAGTCCTAGAGTAAATTAATTTAGCCCATTCGGATCTACAAAATTATGTATACTGCTCTGATTGCTAGGAAATTTAGGAAATTTACCTGGCAAGAAAAAGGCTGGCTCGTGATTTTCGATCAAGGCCATCTCGTTCATGGCAAAAAGAAAAACTTATGTATGACCCGTATGACCGTTCAGCATGTTTGTAGCACGCATTCGATCAGAGTTCACAGGACCACGGGATGCTAGCTCCATCACTGCATACAAGTGTTTGGTGTTTTTTTTTTATTCAGACCTCCCTCCAACGGGCTATTGGCTCCCAATTCGGGCTATTGGCTCCCAGGAGGGCTCCTGCTCCTCCCGGTCCTTGTTTTCCCCACCCCCAGGCTACGGCTGAAGTGGGAGCCTACCCCACACAGCCGGGGACGACGCCCGCGGAACGGGCGGAACCGGGAATCGAACCCGAAATCCGGCACCGCCGTAGTGTTATTTTGTAGTGTTATGACAATGTTCCGAAGGGTAGGTATTTGAATAGATAAGCCAGGTGCTTCATGACGAAGGTGGCGTAGGGCGAAGTTGGCAATGGAACGCAGAGAGTGCTCTCTCTCCCTTTCGCGTTCTTTTCACTCCTCTTTTTCGTGGATGGGATGAGCGGATGATTTGTGTAGGAGTTTCATTCCGTTTTTATTCGATGTTGTTGATTGCCTGGTATGGTGATTTATTCCGTTCTCATTAGGGTGCGCTACATGCGTTGTGGTGGCGGCAACGAATCAGGGGTTTGTGTTATTTCTCAGTTTGATAAGTATGTTTTTGCTGGAGATCTTAACCCTCGCATGTGTAGGGGGGGTCGGATGGACCTCCCCGCATGGTTTTTCGCGAATAACTCGCGTAAAAAGCGGCCGATCGCGACGAAACTTTCAGTACCCTCGCATTGATCGATTTTACACCTACCCTGAAAATTTCATGACCCTGACCCAAATGACCTTTGACCTGTGACCTCTTTTCCGAGACCATGTTTGGCCGGAATCGCGATTTCGCGTATGTCGGCTCGCACTAGCCGCGTGTTTGCAAGCTTTTCGTGGTTTCAAACGTTCAAACATGTGATTTGATGTTACTCCCGTGTGTGGCAAGGTCACCTGAAGGTCAGGTCAGGTCATTGACCTTTGGTGACCTCGGGTGACCTCGGTTCACTTTTTCGAGTTTTACATGTTTCTAGGCTAGTCTTTGGAGCTGAATTCGAGTTTAGCAACCATTTGAACATTTACGAAGTAGTTTTGGTGACTTCGTAACATGTTACGAAGCTGTCAGAGGCGGTTGACACGTACTACGAATACCCGTCACGACGCCTACTGGTTGACCTGACCTGACCTGACCCGACCTGGTCCAAATGCTTCAAGACATCATCTGTGATCAAAACTAACACGATATTTGTGATCAGCACCTCGAAAAACCCCTTATCAGCCACACTTTACGACTTTCTAACAGGTCCCGATTTTCCCGACTTTGGGTCATTGACCTGACCTGGAAGGTCAACCAATGACCTAGGACCTTAAAATTGGGTATCATCGGCTTCCTCTCGTCACGGGCAACACGCTCGTTTTTTCCGCGAAGCGCTAGCTCGATCAGGGGCCAAACGGCAAGGGGGGTCCAACCGACCCCCCCCCCCCCCTACACATTAGAAGCTGGCAAACGCCGCACACATGCGAGGGTTAAATATTGATGCTCCGCATGTTCAAATCTGCTATTACCTTCGAAGAGTATTTTTTGTGTGCTAGTGTTGTAGGGTATGTTAGTCGCTCGGAACTTGTATTACGTAGGTAGGTATATGGTTATGGCCCACATATGATTGACGGCCGCTCAGCTAAACCGGGTCAGATTATTGGCGGCACGTGGCTCGTTCCCACTGACCAGGGTTGGCGGTATGTCACGTGATTTACCGGCCGACAGATCAGCAGGTAGCGGCACGTGGTGTATTCCCAGTGACCAGGGTCGGTTGGTCACGTGATTTACCTTGCTGGCCGCTCGCGGTCACGGCGCCGCGATAGGATGATAGGCAGAGGTCGTAATGGAGCTTTATCACTGATACGGAAGGTCAGCGGAAGTGTAAGTCGAAGGTGCGGCAGCTGTATGAATCCCCAGTTTCACATGGGATATTTGCACGTAAGCTGTGACAAGGTTATGTCAGATATTTGTTTTATCGGTCTGTTGTGAAATGGGTGCCATAGGGATCGACTGACCGTGTAAATTTATCACCTCTTAATAGGATGACTGGTTCTGTACTGCAGTTGTGGTCGATGGTGCATATTTGTCACTTTTCCTTAATCCTTCGGGACTCGGAAGTCGGAGTTGCTTAATTTTTTGCATTGGCAATATGTCTGATCCAGATTGCATGACACACAGAGCTGTAGTTAGTGCTTGCATGTCAAATCTTACTTGAAAGATGTTGTGCTGTTGTTTTGGTGAAAACCTTCAGTACCTACTTACTCAGTGACTGACATCCATGACAGGTCATAGATGTACCATTCTGTTTCAACTGCATTCGGTTCATTCAATGATATAGGAATGAACATCGTACAACCTATACGCATCCATAAAATAAAACATCTGCATTTCTAGCTGATGAAGAGCTCATGCGATCATCAACAGGTACCGTTTACCAATATTATTTTCTGTACTTAAGAACCCCCAAATGCCTTCACTACCTCCTCTCTAATGGGCAAGTACTGTTCAATTAAAGTACGAGAGTAATATGTCAATACTGTGTAACATGTCACACACCCACCTGGTCCGGAGAGGTACGGCGCCAGCTCCATCGCCGCCTTGTACCGGAATAGGAACTCGTCCAAACGCCGTGTCGCGCTGGCCCAGCGCAGGGCAGCCGGTGACACGGCTGACCGCGAGGAGTCAGAGCTCAGTCGGTTGTCTGCAGCCATCCCATCGACTCGAGTCAACGAGCTACCGTGATCGTAAACTCGGGAGTCATCAGGAATGTCCTAATACGATGGTGATCAGTCGGCTTTAGGAGTCACCGAGCAGGCGACTGTTTTGGGCACGTAGGCCAGCACAAAATTGACAGACTCATGGGCGGGTATTGCCATGCATTCAGTCACTAGAATATTGAGGCCGGCTCCTTGAAGACGCTGGCGACGGGTTGCGTGCAGCGTTTGGTGTGCGACACTTCTCCTGGCGTCCGTCACGCCCGGCTGATGATTCAACTATCGCGTTCCACCTGTCACAGTCCTCACATCACTTCCCACGTGCTCACCACACCCTCGGCCGTACCCAACTCATCCCTCCGGTTCGCTGACGTCCCTGCCCGGCCAGTACGACGGCGCCCGCCCCTCTCCGCTGTATGCCGCGGCGGCCGGCCGAGCGACGGGCCCACCGCGACCGGCGACTGACACAGGTGTTCGCTCCCCACCGCTCCACCCCGCCCCGCTCCCGTCTTCCGACTTCTGTGGGGAGGGGAGTGTTTTTCCTCAGTTACCCTCCCTCGTGAGGTGGTCATTCACCTCTTCTCGGAGAGCGTCGCATCCGTCCAACTCTGTCGCATCTCAATTGTCTTCCCAAAATTAGTCCAGAGGCTGTCGATGCTCGTGTTCAGATGGAACATCAAGCGACTTTAGCAACTTTGTGGTTCGCACAAAGATTGAAAATGCAGGGATATTGATTCGCAGCAGCAGGGCCGCTGCAGCTGCGTACCGTTTTATTTTGGTTGTGTTCAACCAACTGCTGGCATAATGAGCGCACAGCAAACCCGCTCGCATTCCCAGAGTCTTTGATGAGTCATTCTCGCAGCTGAGTAGCTTGGGTGACTGCCCTGCGGCTGAAAGGAGTTGTGTCGCTAACGGTAACGGCTGGTACTAAGTGAACAATTTAGTTGCTGAATAATAGCCAAAGTGCCCAGTTCTCCTTAACATTTGATTTTTGATAACTGTCAATGATATCGACCAGTGCTGCAACTCTGAACATTGCTACCCCTTCGATGCCGGCCAACACTTTCAATCCGGCGTTGCATGACCCGTGTCTCCCAACGTCTCTGCTGTCTTTACGTTCCAAGCCTGACTGTTCGTTCGAGTTAAGATTGCTTCTAAAACACAGTGCTGCACCATCATCAGCACAGGACAACGAAGCAGCGCGAGAAGCCCTCAGCACTAACATACATAGCTTTAAGCTTTGTACAATCGGCAAATAATACATTTGCTTAGAAACTTTATCAAGGCAGCGAATTATCCTGCTTCAACCTCCTAACGCAGGCATCCAGCTGCTCTGTAGAATTTGTACGTTAGTAGTCATTGTAAAGTTTTCGAGTAAGTTTCAAGTGCAAGAGAATTAAAGTTAACGCAATTTTCCTGCGTAGGTAGTAGGTCTAGGTACCTATTTCGTTTCAAGAGGCTCATGACCTGACCCGACGTGACCTGGCCTGATTGTGCTGTCCGCCGAATTCCACTGCTATTGGGCGCCACAAAACCCAATTGAGCAGAAATCGACACGCATTTGAAATGTGGATCGCTCTTATACATACATACATACATACATACATACATACAATACAATACAATACAACTCCGTGACTAGCAGCTGGCTGAAAGAGCCGACACGACCTGGTATGACCTAACCTGATGTGATGTAGCCTATCTGCTGGGACTTTCTGTGACCTGCCGTGACCGGAGGTGGCCTCTCTCGCCAGGTGCTGGTGGACGCGCCTTGTTTCTCCGACCGACACGTGCTGGCGGAGGAGGAGAACAACCTGTTCGCCATCAGTCGGTCCCGGGAGAGGATCCAGATCCCGCAGCTGCAGACGGACCTGCTCAGGTGAGATCACATGGGTCATATCATCTGGATCACCCCATTTTAGCTTCGTGAATGATCGACCCGCCAGGATTGTCTAGCCGGCTCATTTTAATTAATCATTGCTCATGAAATTCACAGTTTCGTAGGTGCCTCCTCACTCTTGTTCAAATGAGTTACCTGATTGTTTTGTTTATAGCTGTGTTTGGAATGCATCTCACATGTGTTGGGTATGGTTGACGGTGACCCAGGAAGTGTTATTTCTGCAATATCTGTACCTGGGCCACGACGGGTGTTCCTTAGTAATTATCAGCGCATACGAGGTATCGTTCATTGCTTGGTATGGGAAAGGAGGCATGCGACCTACTTATAACTGCTAAACCTTCTTCCGACACAACGTAGGCATGCTAAGCTTAGACTGTGAGATGACTTATATTGCATGAATGTCTGTGCCCTATGCCTGCAGTCTCGTTCACCATATCCTCGTGATGCGCACCGCCATCTATCATAAATCGGGCTGCACTAGTAGTTCGTCTGCGCGAGTAGCCCAGCTGTTAACAGTTTGGATATGCAGCCGTTCGGTAGTCTGCCACATTCGGTAGTCACTTTCCAAATTCGATCCGTCACTTATTACCGATCGTTCCAAAAGGTGTAGTTTTGCGCTTTGTCCTATGTTGCATTTGCTGCTCAGTATTCATTAGTCAGTTGAATCGTGAAAGAACCTCGCTGTTCTTTTTTCTCCTTCTTTACTCTTCATTGCTCACCATGCTGGTGTGAGTGTATATATTTACTGGCATTTACCTGCCTAACTGCATGGTAAACTGTCATAGCCTGTTGCCTGCTAACTGCACCTTCCCGGCTGTGCTGACCCGACCCGACCTGACCGCTGTACCGACGTAGAGGCGATCCGACCTGGCTGTCTGGTGACCCTACCAGACCCGACCCGACCTGACCGCTGTACCGACGTAGAGGCGATCCGACCTGGCTGTCTGGTGACCTGACCTGACCCAGCCTGACCTGACCTGACCTGGCCGCTGTACCGACAGGCGGGCGGTGGAAGCGGTCCGACCCGGCTGTCTGGAGACCTGACCTGGCCTGACCTGATCTGACCTGACCTGACCGCTGTACCGACGTAGAGGCGATCCCACATGGCTGTCTGGTGACCTGACCTGACCCGACCTGACCGCTGTACCGACAGGCGGGCAGTGGAGGCGGTTCGCCCGGGCGGCACGGTCGTCTACTCCACGTGTACTCTATCTCCGGTTCAGAACGACGGCGTGGTGCACATGGCGCTGAAGATGCTCTGGGAGGACACGGATGTGCAAGTGGTGGTGAAGGACATGACGCAGGCCATGCGACCCTTCTACGGCGCCTTCTGGTTCGCCCGCGGCTGCGGAGTTAAGTACGGCCAGATGGTGCTGCCCTCTGTGGTCAACAACTTCGGACCCATGTACTTTGCCAAAATTGTCAGGGTGAAGTAGTCTTGGCTGTGCTCGGTGTGTATGTATTTGAATGTTTTTATAAAATAAATACTATGTACATACATTAATGTTTTTTTGTATTTTGACGCATTTAATGTAAATCGGCTTTGGAGTTTGGAAGCTAGTGGTCTTAGAAGGAAAAGTTGCATTTCGAGACACATGCTTGTAGTAAGGCGTGTCACATTGCATAGCCATCTAACAGATGCCGCAGTGAGAGTCACGGTTATGGCTTATGCATTACCCAGCTACTACACTGCAGCTGTTATTCTATTTGTGTCATGCTATTCTTTATTTTATCATGCCTCTGCAGAACGCTCGTAGTGAAATATCCCCCTCATCGATGGATACTATGTAACTCAGAGACTCAGAGACTTCTTCGACTTTCCATGCATGTATTCACTGAAGGAGAAAAAAATGTAAGCATTGGGCGAGAACACCCGGGGTATATAAGAACATCTACCTAAATATCCATCCTGACACGCCTGAACGTTTGTGTCTTAGCCTACTTGACACTTAGCACTAATGAGGAAAATGTCTAAACGGCATCTTAACTATGGTTAACTCAATCGAAATGTATTCCAGGTGAATTATTAAGTACCTGAAAGATGCACTTCTAGATACACACGTAATAACTAAAAAGAATAAACAGGAATTTTTAAAACCTTATCACGGTATTTCAACAAGCGATTGCTTAGCGTGCTGACATGATATGCGGATAGTGAACGGGGCCTAAAAACACTGCAGGTACTACCCTGTTTGATCGCCACTACCATCTTGACTCAGATTGTGCGCTAAATGATATAGCATGCGTATCGAGTTTTTAGGAATTGAACCGTCTTCCATGAGACGTCATACAGAAGTAGAGCTATAATCAGTTGATTGAATCAAGTGTGCTCTATTGAGCATCCGGTGAACACTCCTGAAGCCTAGTGGATATCGGTTACCATAAGAAGTGCCATAAGATCAAGCTGACGTAGCAGTCTGCCTTGTGCTGTCGTTTTCATCCCGTCCTGTTGGTTCTAGTTCATCTTGTCTCGGCTCAGTCAATACGGTCTCCTCCAGTCTGTTCTGTGTTTTTTTCCCCAGTTTGTCTTGTTATGTCTACGTCAGTCTGCATTGTCTCCCCCAGCCTGTATTGTCCTAAGCACTGTATTGCCTCTCTTGCCCTAGGGGAGAGTGTGGTAATTTGGCCGCTTTATTTAGAAAACGATGTAACTAAAAATCGACAACACATTTCTGCATTTTCTCAACGCTGACAGGTGTGGCATACATTTTACTTTCTTGGACAGTAAACTTGAAATGATAGATTAACTATTTATATTGAAATTGTGACGCATTACAAAGGTCTGCAAAGCGGCCAAATTGCCCCACTAGCAGGGTTATTTGGCCGGGGGTGTGGGGCAATTTGGCCGGTGTTAGTTTGAGGCCATGATTTTTGTTATAGGCGAGTCAGCTTCACTTTCAGCAATGACGTGTGTCCTACGACGCATTTGAAGCATTTTGGAGGTTGACTCAGCCGTCACACTGGTCGAAAATAATCAAAATAGCGGCTTTAGATGCGATGACAGCTTTTTACGAATAGCTTTTGAAGTAATCAAGCTAGGCCAAAACTAAAAGTACCATCGTAATTCTCTCGTCATTCCGCATCGAAACATGTATGTGTTGACCTCGAGAGGTCAAGGTCAAAGGTTGGTTTCAGGTCACGCCACCTCAGGTCGCTTGACCTCAAGGTTACGTGAGTTCAAGGTCATCATGTATATCATTCGATGCGCCTTGACGAGCTGAACACAATGAGACCATTTGCGCGGCTGTATCTTTTTTCTGTAAGTATTTATTAGCAAAAAAAGCGTTAGGTAACTTTTGATGACGTCACATGCCCTTACAGCTGTCCAATAGGAAATATGGCATCAAGGTAGTCAAAGTTGGTCATTAATTATGTCCTTTATGGTATAATTGACCAATGACCATGACAACTCGGCCGTCCCAGCATAGTGACTCCGAGCGCACCGGCCAAGTTGCCCCGCTAGTCCCGGCCAAATAACCCCACATTGCCATTCTGAAATTGTTTGTCTATAAAGTCGTCATGGCTGTACAGAACTAGATGAAATTGCTCTTGGAACCGCTGAACACCCTCAAAAACGGCGCTATAATGTTGGAATTCGTTTACAGCCCAAATACTACATGTTATACAAATTTTTAAAGGGAAGTAAAAGTTACCATTTTCTAACGAAATTCACCTTTTATTAATTTTGAATAAAACTAAGAGGGGGAAAATTTTGACATTTGTTCTCGAGCTAGTTCTACCGATGACAAATGAATAGAGACTTAAGTTATTTCATTCACTTTTATCAGCTTTCGTACAGGTGGGGGCGGCCAATTTACACCACCGGCCAAATTACCCCACTCTCCCCTACTCTTCTCCTTCAGTTTGTCGCGTTGTTCTGTACCGTCTCCATCAAATCTCGTTCTTTCCCGTCTCCCCCAGCCTCTCATGTCTCCCTCAACCTGTTCCATCTCCCAGTCTCTCCCGTTTCCCCCCAGTCCGTCCCGCCTCCCTCAACCTGTCCTATCTCCCCCAGTCCGTCCAGTCTGTCTGTCTGTCCCGTCTCTCTCAGTTTCCCCCGTCTCCCTCAGTATCTCCCGTCTCCCCAGTCCGTCCCGTCTCCCTCAGTATCTCCCCGTCTCCCTCAGTATCTCCCGTCTCCCCCTACCGGTCCCTTCGGACCCGTCTCGGCCCCGGTGTCTTCCATCTCCCTCCTCCGTCGGTTGGACTAGCCACTAACTAGTCAGGCTACTCCCTGATGTAAACGGTGATGGCGTCGAAGGCGATCTCGCCGTCTGTGCGAGCCAGGGCACCTCGGCGCCACTGAGTCTCAGCTGGGTCGGGGTTGATGCTGAGCAGAGTGGGTCTGGACTGAGGCAGGTAAAGCTCTGTAGCGGTAAAAGACCTAGTTAAGCTATACAGCTTGTTCCTTGGTGCATCAGCAAGGACCGGCTCGCTGCGTGGCTGATCGTACCATGTCAGGAGTTTCCAATCTCCCCAGACCTGTGTTGAGTAAGTCGATGACTCGTTGTTGGATTTGCGCAGGTCTTCGGCCAGTCCGAGGATCGAGCGAGGTTTTTCGGCATCCAGTGCGCGGTTGAAGTCGAGAATGGTCTGGTTGTTGAACTTAAAACCTTTTTTGCTGTAGAGCAGCTCGGTGTAGCCCTGAGTTCTCCAATTCACCCAGCAGGTCAGCATTAGGGTCTGACCATTCAGCCAGCCATACATGCGGGGGACCTTCCTCCCGAACCTGCGGCCGGCCCCGAGTTCCTCGCAGATGACGCGGCAGGTGACCGAGGTGTGGTTCGTGCAGACTCGGCCGCGGCACGCGTCCCCCTCCTCCGTGCAGTCCGAGTCGTGGCGACAGAACTGTTCGTGCGCCGAGCGGCCCGGCATCACGAAGTAGTTCCAGTTTTCCTCAGAATCGACCAGCAGGGTGGCGTAGCTGGCCACGCTGTTGTACAGCTCACACGCGGCGGTCGCCGAGTTGAAGCCGAAGCTGGAGCAGTTGGCGGTGCGGTGGCAGAGGGCGCAGCAGGTGCAGCTGCCGGTCACAGCGTCAGCCACGCTCACGACCTCGATCAGAGCCTCGCGGCCGAGGTGGCCGCTGCGCCAGGCCGTCTCCATGCAGGACTGGGCCGGAGTCGGCGCCAGGGCCACGGCCAGCCACAGAGCCGCGGCGCCGCGCGCGACTCCCTCCAGACTCGGACCTCGGCGGCCGGGACATCGTGGATACATAGCTGGTGAAATCAGCCTAAATAGGAGCATATCCACATACCTGAGCGTATCCATGCCTACTTGCGCATTATTCCAGAAAGGCCACTGATCGGCGGAGTTTACGTTTCCAAAGCCCATCCAGTTGGCAGGGCTATTGTGACCGTAAGACGGGCAATCTCCGATCAGTTTCCAGAACTCTGGGACGTGAGCGATGCCACGCTGGTCGCAGTGCCGCGCTCCGGCGAGTGACCGCAGTCCGCCGACTCCACGGGGAGGTCTGGGGTGGATATCAGGGACCGACGTGGACCAATGGCGCCGCAGCCGGTATTCCGACACAGAACCGACCCCAGAAACGGATAAACATACTCCGTACACAGCACACTGCGCAGTGCGCCCGTGACAAATTCCTGATCCTGGTATCGGTCGTCACAAATATCCAATTGAAGGAGAATACCTAATCTTCAGTGAATCATGGCCACCACTCGTCATCGAGACGCCATCTTGGGTATCTATGAAATGGAAAGTTTAGTTTTCATTTTTAGGGTGATATAAACAATCTTGAATATGCCTGGTATATCAGGGGCCGTATTCACGTCGACTTCGTAAATCGATTTTCTTTCGTAAGTATAATTTGGTATTGACGTTGACGCTTCTTAAGTTTTTATCAACGGAGTTCACGTGATTAAAAAAATTTACCTAAGAAGTAGGTCAAACTTAAGAAAATTCTTACGAAAATGATCGACGTGAATACGGCCCCAGGCCTCGAAGCTGAGTTATCCCTACCTAAGGGTCAAGGTATTTGTTCCATGTGTTTATAACACGTTAAAGATTAAAATGCTTTGTTGGGTCGTGTTCCCGTCTTTCATATGTTTGTATGGATTTAATTTTAATAGACGGGATAGTCTTAAATGATGTTTGAGCATATACCTCCTCGCCGGCACAGGCCATTTTTTGTCCTTCGACGGCACAAGGGGGGGTATGACCCCCCCCCCCCCGCGTTTGGCCCCTGGTCGAGCTAGAACTTCGCAGAAAAAACGAGGGTGCTGCCGTGATAAGAGGAAGCCGATGATACCCAATTTTAAGGTCCTAGGTCATCGGTTGATCTTCCAGGTCAGGTCAATAACCCAAAAATCGGGAAAATCGGGGCCTGTTAGAACGTCAAGTGTGGCTGCTACGTTTTTTTCGGGGTGCTGAATACGAAGATCATGTTAGTTTTAATCAAAGATGATGTGTTTATGCCATTTAGGCCAGGTCGAGTCAGGTCAGGTCAACCAGTACCTAGGGGTCGTGACGGGTATTCTTAGTACTTGTCAACCGCCTCTGACTGCTTCGTAACATGTTACGAAGGCACCAAAACTACTTCGTTAATGTTCAAATGGTTGAAAATTCGAATTCAGCTCCAAAAACTAGCCTAGCAAGATGTGAAACTCGAAGAAGTGAACCGAGTTCATCAAAGGTTAGTGACCTGACCTGACCTTCAGGTGACCTTGACATCCACCCTTATGCATGGGAGCAGCATCAAATCACATGTCTGAACGCTTGAAACCACGAAAAGACTGCAAATGCGCGGCTAATGTGAGCCGACATACGCCGAATCGCGATTCCGGCCAAACATGGTCTCGTAAAGTAGGTCACAGGTCAAAGATCATTTGGATTAGTCATGAAATTTTCAGGGTAGGTGTAGAATTGATCAACGCAAGGATACTGAACGTTTCGTCGCGATCAGCCGCTTTTTACGCGAGTTATTTGTGAAAAACCTTGGGGGTTGCATCAGCCCCCCTCCCCTGTGCCGGCGAGGGGGGGGGGGGTGAGCATGCAGTTTGAGCTCGGAAGGTATCCAATTTTTAACGATAAGGTTACTTCATATTTGGGCACCTTTGAGGTAAGGTTCAAACCAGTTTTCAAAATGACAAAATGATAATTTACAGAAACGTCAAAAAAATGTTACAGCGTTAGGGACCGCCTAATGGGGCCCGCACAAATCCGTTGCCCTAGTGAAAAAATCCTTAAGGACAGTCCTATGTATTTCTTCAGGACGATCCTTAACAAAATCCTTGTACGAAATTGATACACAATCCTTAAGGATTTTGTTAGAAATTCCTTAAGGATTCTGCGGAAAATCCGTAAGGATTTTTAGCTAAATCCTTAAGGATCTCTAGCAATGTCTTTAAGGACATTGGTAATAATCTTTAAGGACTTTGTGGTTTTTCCTTAAAGATTGGTAGCAAAATCTTTAAGGATCTTGGCGACAATCCTCAAGGATTTTGAGGCTATTCCTTATTGAATGATATATGAATCCTTAAGGATCAAACCCTAGCAAACACATTTGTACGGTCTCTGGTGCTATATTTTTTACTTGAAACAAGCACATTTAGCCATTTTTCATTGCCAGGAATGGAGCAGCCGCCAACCACAGGCGACCGGGTATACATATATGGAGCTCTAGGCATTCGCAGGTTGCAGCTGAGACTCCGAGAAATATAAGCCGAGGACTTCCGAAAAACATATTTACAGGAAGATAAGTCTACACTTTTTCGAGTCAGCCACGCTTCAGATATTATCACGTCACACGTCCTCGGCCGCCGCTCCTCCGCCATCCACATTCTACACATCTTGAGCGGTTGAGTCGCCCGTCGCCTGTCGAGTCTTGCATCCTGCGTTCCTGTAACAAGACGGATATTCCTATGTAATAACAGTAATATACTGATCAACAATACCTACTCAAAGGCTCACGTATTCTACTCTTAGGCTTACACTGCAGTCCCAGCCAAAGAATATTGGTGAGCCTTTGAGTAAATTCAGTTCAGTCATTTCCAGCTTAGATGCCTGTGTATGTTCATTTAGCAATGCATCACATATGCACCTACGTCCTACTACCCTGAATCCATTCTATTATATTTATCTGGGCCTCGTTCCAAGGCATGACGCTAAAAGACGCTACCGGTAGTACTTTCATTTGCCGCAGCCAAATGAATGACGACGACGATCGCCATTAATTGAAGTGAACGTTTCAGCGCCGGTTTTTGTATCTATCAATGCAATAACTAGGATCAATTATCTCATTGATACACAGCATGGCAGAAACTTACATGGCCCGAAGAGGAGACGGCAGACGGCACAACACACTCCACAGACTCGTCCGCGTCCCGCGAGCGGCAGCGGCACAATGCGACAGGGGGACGCGCGGTCTCCCCTCTTGCCGGAGGCGAGGATCAGACCGCCCGCTGCCGCCCGTACAGTGTTTAAAACGGTCAGCGGTCGCTAAATTCCAGTCGGTACGGTCTCTGAAAGAGCACAGCGCACACTGTGGCACCGGTGACACTAAGGCCATACGATACATGCATACTGTGGCACTTGGCTGAGATACCAATAGGTACTTTTTATCAGAACTATTCGTCTATCCGATTTGGAGTCTGGGTGAACCCAGCGTGGACATTTAGGTGACCATCCCAGCTGAATATTAATTCTGAGTTAAGATAGCCAAATTGTTATCCCTGGCTCACAATCACCGGTTTTAGCACTCGCAATATCGAGAAATGCCATAAATCGAAAATATTTAATTTCAAAGTTGCAGCACATGAGAGGGGGCAAGCTGCTCCCACTGCCCCCTCGCCTCCCGGTTCCCGCGCCTATGATGATAACGAACGCTGCTTCGGTCCGTCACAAAGTTTTTACATGCCGTATATGTCATATGGCTAAGAAATTAACGGATACGGAGCACGGAATAATACTAGGGATGATTCAATCACTCCATAATGATTGACGCACTGGCTGCATCGGCTATCCTGAAGGATTAAGCGACACTAGCAAGTAGCAATTTCCTTACGGAATACTGAGCGATCCTTAAGGATACCAAACATCTCCCTAAAATCCTTACGGATCGGCGAATGCGTCCTTAAGGATTCAAGAGGGTCCGTAGAGTCCTTAAGGATTTCATATCTGATCCATATGGGTCCTTATGGATCCTTAAGGATTGTGGGGATTCTGGCGAAATCCTTAAGGACTTTTTCACTAGGGTGGGATCCAATATGCACTTGCGCACGAACAGAAGGCTGCTTCCTCATATGGAGACTGGCTAGGCTGATTGCGCTCCAATTTTGGTACACCATGCCGCTAGAAACTGGTTAGTAGGACTTGCCCCGCACAAGTCAGTTGGAGTCTAGTTTTCATTTGTTCACGAACACCACTTAATCTCGTGCTCGTCCGTTTATCGCACTAAGACGTGTCTTGGGGTTATGTGCTTACGCTATTTTTAGCTTTTTTCTGTTCTCATTATCAACATATGTGTTACACATGCGTGGATAATTGTAAGGAACTGTGGGTGTTCGGGCACCGCAAATCCGCCGGCCCAGCGCGGGTGACCTTGACCTCTGCCGTCTGCTGCGGCCCCAAAGCCAAGCCGGGGCACTCGGGCGGTGGATTGGCATTGCCCGCACACACACACACAACTCCTACAATTCTCCACCTATGGTGTTTTTACATACCTTTACCTAGCATAGGTATGTCAAGTATACTATATACCACTTACTCATCCATACCATGAGTCTGTCATTGATAAAAAGACAAAAAACCATCCGGTGAAAATCCATTCCAAAGTATTTGCTACCGGCAAGGATCTATAGGTATCAAAAGATATTCGTGAATTTGGCGCTGCATTGGAGGGCATGGGCTTCCGAATATTTGCGCGGAACCATGGCGGCTTTGCTAGCCGTTTTGCTGCTTGATGACGCACATAAAGACGACTGCTGAGTATCCCGCTGTGTTGTGTGCTATTTGACGCTGATTGAGGGCTTGGACCGGGGCCGCTTTGCTGGTGTAGCTTAGTCAGACGCCTCTTGGTCGGCGGTATTCAACACACAAAGGCAGAAACCACACCGCAGCAATGTCAGAGCACTTACGCTGTGAACCATGTTATTACTGCCGGACGATGGAATGCCGAAATTGGGCTACATTACCTAACTATATTGCCCATGGTAAAACTGTTTAACACAATGCACAGTCCCTAGGGTAGTATGTATGCACTTGCATATACCTAGGTATAGGTATAGTCTTCCGTCCATACGGAGCGCCCAAAATGTGACAGATGATCAGAGTACTGCAACATTTTGAGATCTCCGGGAATTAACGGGCTGCCTTTGAATTTTTGTCCTTGTAGAAAATTCAAAGAAAATATAATACCTATGCTAGGAACAATATCAACATCTTTTTTGTCTTCAAAACTAAGCTTGGCAGTTCTTCCTCACATTAAACCTTGATATATTATAGACCTGTTTGTGTGGCCTAACACAAAGCTATAGCAGTTCGAAGATCTTTAGTTTTGCATCCTATCAGTTTCTGCAATATTTTTCAATGATAATAGGTATGCAAAGTTTATGTGACAAGTATGCAAATGAGCGATCAAATCGGCCTTATACTAGGAAATAGCGGGAAATGAAGACGGGTAGAGGTATCCTACGGGGTGCGGGTAGAGTCAGTAATCGATTAAGAAGGCCCCAAAAAATGTTTCACTTACTCTTGTTTTAATCAAATTTCGATAGGGCCGACTATCTGTCATTTCAGCTGTGTGCTAGTGGTGTGCAATTTCGGACGTCATTAGAGTCCGGCGGAAGTGGTAAAAATGCTGGCTGATTACAGTCGTCTAATCCCTGACCAGCAGGGGTGGCGCTTGGTAATGTCGCGTCGCGCCAGGCCGCCCGGACCGCTTCTGATCGATCCAGCCGGGTACGGGGGACGGAAGACGGGTAGGTATCTACCTTATAATGTAGTCTTCAGGTTTTGCTGCCGATGGGGCTCTAGTGTAAACGGTATTGCAGATCGTTTTTTATAGCTGTGAGCGAAAGACGTGAAATAGACTTCCCTTTTATTGTTAGCACTTATTGACTTGTTAGCTACAATCGCAGCTTTTAGTCCGAGCTTATGACAGAGATCGGCCAGTTACTTCTACGGCCGTTATTAGGCCCATCTTCGTTGGCCCCTAGAAAGGTCCCGTTTTTTTCTAGTTGCGCCGTAAACGCCTACGACGCCGCTTACGTTTATCAAGTGATCGGACTGAGCTCAGCTGACGCTTCAGAAGAACTCGACGCTCATGCACTCCAAGCAATCGCTAGAAAACCGTCAGAGGCGACACCAGCCTCCCTCCCCCCCCCCCCCTCGGACGGGAAGGGCACTCACCAAACCTATCGGTTTTCTCCTGCTCCCCGACCAAGACGAGACGGAGGGGGAGGGGCTAGTAGACCTCTTTTCACTGTTTCGCGCTTGATTGAGCTAGAACTCTACGAAAAATAAGCGTTTGCTTCGTTATGGAAGCCGCAGCTGGCACCCAATTTCGACGTTTCACGTCAGCTGAAGACCTTAGCGGTCAGGTCAAATTTTCCTTTAAATGTAGGGGCCTGTTTTTGGTGAGCAGCTTCGCCAAAAATAGCAGCGGACTGTGAAGTTACCAGCATGGTGTTTGGCATGTTTAGGCGCGTCGCTCAGGTCATCTCAGAAGGTTGACCTCAGGTCGAGGTCAGATAATGCTACAAACGCGGTCGCTGTGGTCATTTTTGGGAGTTATTAACCGAAAACGAATTCCCACTTTAGAGCATTTGACCTGACTTCAGATATCACCATTCACCGGTTGACCTGATACATTGCTTATCCGCTACCAGCAGTTTAACTAGTGTCGGTGCACCTTTTTCCGCGAAACTCGAGCTCAATAAATGGCGAAGCGGCTAGGGGAGTGGTTCCACCGGGTTCCACCAGACCCTCCCCCCCCCCCCCCCCCCACCACCACCAACCCCAGCCCCGGCGCGTGTAGAAAGCCGATAGGTCCAGCGAGGATTAAAATGGGACCCACTTCTCAGTCAGTCGCGTAGGCGCAAAAGAAGTTCCAGTCAACTGTCAATCGCACGTTAATAACGCATATATGAGCAATAACTCATTTATTCGCACTCCATATAAACATTCACTGAACGACAGTGCCCTCTCGGCATACATACAATACCTTCCAAACTGTCTCACATGTTCGTAGGTTCACACATATATGTTCGCACCCTACGCCTATCGCCTGTTCGTTGGACAGTACTTTTTCGTGTGGGCGTTGAGTCCGCATGCCCGGCACTTCGGGCAAGTATAGGCCTGCAGCATGGGGCATCTGGTGCGGCCTTGTTCGTCCTGTAACACAGAAAAGAATACAGTTAAGGTGAAGGTTCTGTCTGTAAATGGATCTGATGGAACACAGTCTGTGTTATCTGCTACTTGGATAGCTTCAGTAACAAAGGGATGATGTGCTGGTGCAATCCGTTAGGTAAAAAAAAAAACACACATAGACTCCGGTCCCAAATTACGTTGATGCACAAAGTCAGCACTTTTTGCAAACATGATTGATAACACTAGACGGCGAAATTGACAAAGTGCGCACAATGAACACAAACGAGATGTACCTTTCACGAAGGATATAAACACGATTTTACTTTTTCCGAAAGGGTTGGCTGCATTTCTTTCTCAGCCACTAATGTGCCTATACAGTAGCACTCTTTGTATTCTTACCTTTAGCTTGTGGCTCGTGGAGACGAACCACAGTTCGCCGTTATTCGCGCAGAATCGGCACTTGTCGCCGAAGCCGCGGGACCTCAGCTCCCGTCCGATGACGTCGTAGTCTGCGGGGGCATAGGGTGGATCAGTCAGCGCTTAGGGACATCAGCTGCAGTATTACCTACTAAGGCGAATGTTTGTAGGCTAGGTATCGTGAGAATGATTACTTCTAAAGCCAGCAAAACACAATATCTACCGGCAAAATTTTGTTTTGGGCTTAAATACTATGTGCTCAATTGCTTGCGCCGTATGTTACATTTTTGCAAACAAAGATGTTCATTACTTGTCCACTATTACAAAGAAACATCATACGTCAACTCGGAGATTGACTTAACGAACAATCAAAGGGATCCGTCTACTTCCAGATAAGTTTCATTTACATCCTTGGAAGGAATTGCGGTCCATTTTCGGATGCAGCAGCAGGACTCGTTGAATGGCGTTGGGCGTGTGCGGGTCTCCAGGCGTCGTCACTAGGCTCTTCTGAGGAACTTTGGCAAGCATCCGACTTTTTATACAGGATGCTCCTTCCACCGCCCAAAGGCCTCTGGCGCTGAAGCATCTCCAGCCGTCCGCTGGATTGGTGCCATCCGCCATTTTACACCGACGACGCTGGTCGGTGATTGGTGATTGGCACCCCCGTCCCACGGCGCCTTCTCCATCCGGCGGAAGCTGCTCCGACATTCTACACCGCTGTCAAAGGACCAGATTGTTTTAAACGCTTCCGGTTCATGGTCCTAATCAGTGACTGGAAGATGATAAGATGCCGGCCGTCACGCTGGCAGTTGTTATTAAGCTTGTAATTGTATTGTGCACACGCCTTATTCTTTTTTTTTTGTCATACAGCTAACTTCAATATGTTATTCATAACTAACTTCATGTAAGTTTAGGCCAGCGCTTAGCATCGGGGCATAGAAAGACACATGGCATAAGCCAGCATTAAGGCTGAAACAGACTTTCCGCTTTCAGGAAATCGCATGCGAGAGCCTATTCAAATACATTGTAATTCTTCTCGCATCAATCGCTTGCGGGAGGTGCGTGCGATTGATGCGAGCGTGCTTCCATGTATTTGAATAGGCTCTCGCATGCGATTTCCTGACTGCGGAAAGAGTCTGTTTCAAGCTTTACACTGCGCATTGGCGTCTGAAAATCCGCAGGCCAATCAGTCTAGCGGTTGCTGAGATATAAGCCTCTCAAAAGCGTTACAGGCCCGGCCCGGCCGAGCCGGGCCTGGCCGGGCCGCTCATACTGAGATTTTTCCGTTA
This sequence comes from Amphibalanus amphitrite, assembly GCF_019059575.1. NCBI lineage: Eukaryota > Metazoa > Arthropoda > Thecostraca > Balanomorpha > Balanidae > Amphibalanus > Amphibalanus amphitrite. The sequence continues at coordinate 64,830 of NW_024882723.1, read as the reverse complement.
TACGAGTATTGAAAAGACTCGCTTCGCTCGCTGCGCTCGCTCGCTCATAATGAACGTGAGATCGACATGAAAAGTTATGTGAGCTGAGAGAGATGAAACTGCGACTTGCGACAAGAGTGTAAATTCTAGGGATCGAGAGCGCGAGCTGCAGTGAGCATTAGGCTTTAACCCGCGCGGGGCTGGGGGGGTAAATTTTACCCCCCCCCCTCCTCGCGAATTTTTGCGATACTCAAAAACGGCGGCGCGCAGCGCCGCCAAACTTTCAGTACCTTTTCTTACATCAATTTGACACGTTCCCTGAAAATTTGAGCGAAATCCGTCGGAAATTTTTTGAGAAATTGACGTTTTAGTGACGTCATGTTCGCCATTTTCGCCTCAAAAACGGCAAAAGTTCAAACGCCGCTAACATCTTCATTTTTAAAGGAATCAAGACGTAACAAAAAAGGTTATACGTAATTTTACTTTGTCTATCAAATGGCTATCTGGGTTTTTTGAAAATTTTGGATTTTGGCCTAAGTTTTTTCAACAAACTGACTTTTTTGGGAAAATCATTATAAAATCCAAAATTTTGAGTCTATCGAAAAAACCGGAATATATGTCAGAGAAGTGGTCTATGTGCACCTACATACCAAATTTTAGAAGAATCGGTTCAAAAATGTGGGAGTTATTCAAAATTTTATGACGTCACGACACACAAAATTTTTGAAAAATGACTTTTTTGGAAGTTCTAGACCTCGTACGGAAACAAAAATAGCACCATTCGATTCGCCGTGCAAAACTGCATCAGATAGACACCTTTTTAGGCCTTAACAACCAACTTCAAAATTTGACCTCACTTGACCTGACCTTGACCTGACCTCGACCTGAAATTCATCCAGAGGTGGTCCATATCACTTATTGAGTGTGCCTATTGAATTCTATGAGTAAAATGACCCATAAAACATGTGTCGCACATGCCCTTTTCTATATTTTGTTTTTTGGTGACCTGACCTGACCTGACCTGACCTTGACCTTGACCTCTGAATGATATTGTATGCAACGAATATTGTCTTGGTAGCCTAAGAACACGTTTTGGGCGATCAGTCTCAGTCCATGACTCCATTCTTCGGCAACTACGGTGCAAGGCCGATACTGTAGAAACTTGCAATTTGTACCCTTGACCTGACCTTGACCTTGACCTCAAACTTTAAATTAAGTACATGTTTTTAGTAGTTCGTGATGAGAGCTTTCGATTGGCGTTTGAATTTTCCAAATCGGACCATTAGTTCGGGAGATAACAGGGGGGGTAAAATTTACCCCCCCCCCCCAGCCCCGCGCGTTCGGCTGGAGACCCCAGCCCCGCGCGGGTTAATAAGCCACGCTAGGATCTTGTGTTCTAATTATGTGGTCTAGTCTGTAGGTTCGAGCCGCATCGCCACACTTCACACAGCAGCAGACAGTGTGCACGTGTCATGGCCTAAATGCATGGGTGGAGCTTTTCCAGGAAAGTTGGTGGGGCAAAAAGTTGTCAAACCTACAATGTCCGATTGTTAAGTTAGATAAAATTCAACAATGAATCAATTCTTTTCATTACAGAGATAATATTTTGCATTACACAGACATTTCAAAGCTTCTCAATGCGAAAAACATAGGTTTGCTAAGCAGTAAAGTCCTGCAAATCGGCTTAAGTTGGTGGGGCAAAACGCTTATTGGTGGGGCAAAATGGCAAGTTGGTGGGGCAGGCGCCCCACCAAGTGAATAGGAAGCTCCACCCTTGCCTAAATGAAAACAAAGCTTAATTAATGGCGAAAAATGACATCAAAACTGGAATCAGTGAAATCATGAATGTAGGAGCGCAAATTTGCATACTGGATGCGATTTGATCTTTGTCCAGCGTCAGTGATCATGAAATGCCGCGGTCACACTCCTTGGGAAGTCAAAGTTCAAAGGGGCCGGTCAGTCCACCATTTCAGCCGCGCGCTTCCGGACGCGCGTGTACGATTCCGGAAGTAATTTGAGTTGGCCGGAACTGATGAAAATGCTGGTGGATTACAATCGTCTAATCACCGATCCTTAGCGCCGGCGCCTGCTAATGGTCGGTCGGTCCGCGCAAGGATCGCCGGCAGGACTGCGCCGCGGGACCCAGGTGCGCGACACACGGCGCGGCACATGCCGGTCCGGTAAGACCCTGCAGTATCAAACGCCTGCAAATGTGTCTACACTCTAATGCAACAACAAATAAAATAAACAATTGTAGGTAATAAAGAATTAGACAACTCATTAGCACAAATGCTCGTAAACTAATTCCATGCAACAAATACATGTACATACGTCTTATAATGCGTAGTGGGTCTCAAGACACACGTCTTATTATAAAAATGGCATGCCAGGTGCCCGAGGGTTAGACATATTATTGTCTTACAACAGCATCCTCTGTAAATAAGTCATAATTCATTCTCCGTCCACTCGATATGACAGCAATGGGAAGTTGGAGCTCAGCTAATGATTCCAAAGTAGAGCTAAGCCACCAAAGCCACCAAAGTGTCAGCTAAGCCAGTTTTCGAAGAATCGGAGCAGTCACATTCAGACACAAGGCGCTAAAGTGATGCAGTAGACTGCACTGGAAGCTTGGGGTAGATTCGATTATTAATTTAGAAAATACTAAGGAAAGCGAAGAGGGATTTGTAGCACCACCTCTATTTAACTGCGAGCTATTTGATGTTGGATTCTCGCTTGGAAGGTATAGTTGAAGTTCAATGTTGCGTCGCTAGTCTTTACGTTTCCCTGGACAGATACCGTTATTCCGCCGGGCTTGGGCGCCTGTTGGCGCAGTGCTGACCTACCTGGCCAGCTATGAGGACGGATAGCCATCCGTGCGCGAGGCAAGCGTTGCAGCGAAATGAACTCATGTCGTGTTGAGCTTATTGAAGAAAACTGGCGCAGTGGCCGTGTCTACAGTAGAGTTCGAGTGACAGGTAAGTGCGCGATGAACCTCATGCCGCGATGGTTTAATAGCTATTGGCATTATCTAAATGAGAGCAAAGGCCTAGCAGCAGCAAAGAGCAGGCGCTGGGTGAATAACCTAGCTCTGGTCCTGTACGGAGCTGATGCATTCGAGATAGAAAGAACGGGGGACTAGAAATGTTTTCTGCCTCAAGACTGAAGTGTCACGATAAGGTCACATTGTCAGTGGACAGTGAGCACGGTGGTCGTGATAAGCTTTGTCCCGGCTGGAAGGACTTCTGGAACGTGACCTACGACTTCAAGATGCAGCTGCCCACTCGTCAGCAGCGCGAAGAAAAACCGACCAGTGCCAACAACAAATGCATGATGGGGTCGCCACCGGTCATTTCCGCCACTTCCAACTGGAATGCGCTGGTGAGTGGTGGCTTTCAATAAATTTGAAAGTAAGTCTGACGGTCAGCTTACCTAAGTGTATCCCGCGGTTTATCCGGACCACCTAACCAAGTCTGTGCCTCTGAAAGCAGCTGATGCACAAAGCAAGAAGTCAGCAAAAAAAGCATCAAAGCAAGCAGCTCATGTTGATTTGAGCCGCTGGACATCTGTGAGATCGGTGCACCAACCATTATTCAATCTGACAAGTTGTCCGATGACAACGGCCAGGAATTGTCAATAACATCATATAGTGAGTGAGCTTTGCTGAGGGCCCCAACTGAAATTGATCCCGAGTCCGCGCTATTCTCAGTCGCAGCTAAGTATATGAATATAATTCGCGGACTAACCTGCATGCTTCCAACCCGTTCAGCAATGGTACCTATTTATCGCATCTGATCTTTCTCAAGGCCCACAAGGGAATCGGTCGGACGCCATTGGCAGCGATGTTGAGTAATGGGCATCGCCCGAAGTGTGAAACTCCCGACCTGCATGCTGCCTTCTACGTCAACTGTTACTACTGTAACTGAAAGTATCGAGACGGAGGAGGGGCTTGTATGTACAGTAGGTCTACTAAAAAAGTCACCCGCTCCAGAGGCGGCCGGCCGGCCGAACCCCCGGATTCCAGCCCCGACTCTATTGCGCAGGCCGCGGCAGCGACACGGGTCAGGTCGCGGCGCCCGGCGAGTGGGTCAGTTGGCGGCGGCCGGTCGTGGAGTGAGGACGCCGTGTGTGGGGCGCAGAGATGCCGCAGTGCAGAGGAGGGGAAGATAATGACTCTGCACGATGCCGGAAATGATGCCTTTGTGATCTAAATTAAACACCTGCAGTGCATATCCTCCCTTGCCTCATTCCTATTTTATCATAATCCTTCAATAATCCGTAATGGCCATTCAACGCAAGCAAGCAAACAAAACAACCCGTTTAGCGGCGACATCATCTCGGACAAAAAAGAGACAGTGGTGATTAGAATAGACTTAGCGCGAGGGCAAAACGAGGGGTATAACTATATATGTAGTATGTATCACATAGGTACCGAGTATTTTATTCCCATCTAGCGAATTAAGACTGGGGATCTTGTCCAACAAGTCAGCGGCCGTTCTAGACACAGATAAATTCTTTGTTTTTGGTCGCATCAGTATCTGCAATAATTCGAAGCGAGGTTTAACCCTCGCCGGCCGAGAAGAAGGGGTGGATGCTGCCACCATGTATTTTTTTGCGGTAGCTTAAAGCACACTGTTGATAGAAGGCTGACATTTTACATGCCTTACATTTCATTCAAGCCGGATCACTTGACATCAACCACGTTTTCAGGTCAGGTCACTTAACTATGACGTCTTAAGTAAACCTCTGCACGGTTGTCGGTTATAAAATGATGCAATCCGCAATGCACTTAGTGACATATAAGCATAATGGGGAATTATGGAAACTGTTGATTTGGCGTCGGAAACTTGATCTGAGACTATACCTCAAGCACATGAAATCGTGACTTCATACATTCTTGGCAAGGTCTAATGCTTCACTTTTGCATTGTTCACCTTGCGTGACGTCATTTATGACGTCACTAGGGTCATAGGAGTGTTTCGTCAATAACTCCCGATCAAAATAAGCTAGCCAGTCGGGACGGCCATCAATGGACTTTGCAAGACTTGCCGAATCAAATGTTATGCAACATGTCCCTCTTTCAACAGCTTCGTGACCTGCGTTGCCCTAACATGACATTGACCTGAGGTAAACATCTTAAGTTACTTCACCTAAACAAAAAAGCATATAAATCGACGCGTCTGAGAGCAGAAAACACGATTGTATCGAAATGACGATAATGCGTTTAGTTATTTACAAAAAAAAACGATAAATGCCTTGGGGCCCTTGACCTGCCCTAAGAGGTCACTGATATTTTAAAATGGGATACCAGTCGCTGCGTCACGTAACGACGCAAGCGCTCGTTTTTTCCGCTAGGCTCTAGCAGCTAGCTCAATTATAGGAGCTAAACATGGGGTCGGGGAATCGCTCCCTTCTCACTCACTATTTGGCCGGGATAGTGTTTGCAATTATTGTTAAAATCTAGCATTTTAATATTTCAAATGACCCATTTTTCCCGCCAAAGTCTTTCAATTCAAGGTCACAGTGACCTTACCTCAAGGAAAGTTCCTGTGCTTATCATATCTAAATACACCGACTAACCGATCGTTTCAGAACTTTCAGCGATTTTAATGGGCAACAGTATATGTATTTGAAACGTTTACCTTGCAAGTTTGACATTATTGACAGAAAGGCCGGGTCAATTTTGAGATCGCTCAAGTCAATGGGAGAAAATTGAGCTGCGCTTTTTTGGACGGAACGCTCTGAAACAACACTCTGAAAACATGTGGTGCTTGATGAGATACAATACTGATTGAGAAAATTGTTTGTTTTGTTGGGGCCATCTTTTTCGGTCTGAAAAGGCCCCTGCAGAGCTATGACATAACTATGTTCTGGTGTAGTAATTGGGTTGTGCGAGCCAGCGACAGTGATCTGCGGAAGCGAGACTGTTCCCGTGGGACGATTGCCCTGTCGGGAAGGTCCAGACGTCTCCCAAGCGGTCATCCGAAGAGGATTATGTGTCCTGGAATGGATCCGACATCAACTACAGGTTGGCTGGTGGGGTGACCTCCAGTCCAGAGGGGGAAGCATGAAGACTAAGGGCGATGCAGATTGGTTTTTCGGAAGGATAGCGAGGACGGAAGGAATCTAGCACCCTTGAACCTTCCTTAAACTAAATGTATCTCAGGCTGTTAAATCTCCTAAACGTTTTTTCTCGACATCGGCAAGGTGTCATTAACAGAAATAGGAATGAAACCCGGGAGGATAAATTAAATAAAGAAATTGTGGCCAGCAGAACATCATCAGTTACGCTCAACATACTCGTAAGCATGGTTCACACACCCAGCTTACATATGGGCCATGCAATAATTATTTTTGATAGACATGCTTAAGTTATTGAAATCATCTGAAGTGTTTGTAAAGTTCCACGATACGGATCTAATATCCTGCTATGCATTATGACCATTTCTGGTCAGGTCATGTCTTTGAACATATGCCAAATTTTTTCAAATGACCTTTTAAACCCTCGCCGGCCGAGGGGGGGGAGCGGGTGCCGCCCCTCATAGGGTTTTTTTCGCGATAGCTCCGAACACGCTGGCGATAGAGAGCTGAAACTTGGCATACCTGACCTTTGATTCAAGGCGGATCTTTTGACACCAACTGCATTTTTGGGTCAGGTCAGGTCACTGACCTATGACGTCATAAGTGAACCTCTGCACGGTCTTCAGATGTCGCAACTTCGCAACGCGCTCACTGCCAGAGGAGATGTCACAGGGAAATGAAACTTGCAGGATCTAGTATCCATTATGACTCTCACAATTTGTATATCTCGAATTTTTCCTAAAGGTTATATGAGGTCAGGTCATTTTCGTGACCTCACCATTATAAGTCAATGGGGAAAAATGAAAACTGCTATTCTGGAGCCGGGAACGATCTCCAACTATCTCAAGCACACAGAATCGTGATTTGATGAAGTCCTTGCAAGGTTAGATGCGTCACTTTTGCAATGTTGACCCTGCGTGACGTCATTTATGACGTCATCAAGGTCATATTAGTTTTTCGTCAATAACTCTTGATTAAATCGAGCTAGCGAGTCGGGAAAGCCACCAATGGACTCAGAAGACCTGCCGAATCGAATGATATGAGACATGACCTCTTTCGACCAACTTTGTGACCTGGGGGTGCTGACCTGACCTTGACCTGGGGTCAACACCCTAAGTTGAACTAACCCGAATAAAAAGTATATCATTTGACGTGCCTGAGCGAGGCGAACACGATGCTGCCAAAATCGCGGCTCTGCGGCCGTTTTTTGCGAAGTTATTCACCAAAAACTGAACCGTATCTTGGGGCACTTGACCTGACCTAAGAGGTCACCGGTTGACCTAGGACCTTAAAATCGGGCACCAATCTCTGCGTCTTGTAACGGCGCACACGCTTGTTTTTTCTGCGACGCGCTAGCTTCACCAGAGGCGAAACGACGAGGGGGTCGTACCCCCCCCCCCCTCGGCTGGCGCGTATGCAGAAAACCAATAGGTCCGGCAGATCAACTTTTGATTCATTCGAAGCGTTTTGATAAGAGGAACACGAGGCTGGTAAAATTAATTTCATGCAAGTTTTAAGCTAAAAACTTTTAAGTGTTTGTGGAAAAGCCATTGGCTTTCTCATAATACCGATAGTGGCAGTTGTTGTTATTTACATGCTAAGCCGTTGACCTTAATTAAATCTAACAATTTTATTCAGACATAGCGGTAAACGAGCTGATTGTTGTGTTAGGTTAGGCTCTTTCGGTCGATTTCAGAGTGGGAAGGATGATAGGAATTAGGGGGAGACAGGGGGCCTGGGCGGGAGTCCTGGACCTCATGCTCCGCTGGGGCCGAGCTCATCACGTGGGTTGGATTGCCCTGACACATGGATAGCCCTGGGCGGTGTTTCACGGCCCCGCGCTGCAGCACGCTGCGCTGCGCTGCTGCATTGTTGCGGCGGTTGATAGGAATTCGGCTCCACGCTAGCGTTGCGAGCTTCCGAGTCTGTTGATGTTTCCATGGAAATTGGAAACCTAATGCACCGGTGCGCGCAACGCTTCCTGTCTAAGCAAAATTTTACCATCGATGACCTCTAGTGACATGACCTCTGGCTATGACCCGATCCAAAATTGGCTGAAGTATTTTTTCTTCGTTTTGCTACTTTTGACGCTACTTCGAATACCACTTAAATGCCCAAAGCTGAGTTATAAGAATGATGCTCTATCCCCATTTCCCCTCCAACAGGGCGTGAGAGTCTAGGCATTCCTGTGGGGCACGGGCTAACAATGACTATCTCATAATCATTGTGGCCATGAACATCTACTGCCATTCTTTAACACCGGTTTCGCTGCGCTGAGCGGTGGCAGTCCCGTTTGTTGGATTCTACAGCTGGCTGGCGGAAAGCGTTACCGGCCGCCCGTCCACCGCCCGCGGGCCGGACCGAGCGGTCCCGCTGACCCTACCTGACCTGAGCCCGGCGCGATATGGGACAGGCAGACGGGGGTTCGGCTCAGCGAAGGCAGCGCCCACTGGTGCTAGGGACTTTTTTAATAGACCTACTGTACATACAGTGCCTGTCTGAAGCGCGTAAATGAAAAAGCTGCCTTTCGTGCATGCTTATTGCTTACATGAACAGTTGTGGCCTTACGCACATCCGTAATCTTTACTCGAGTCTGTAGAGTTGTTCCGTTGTTGATGACCGGTGTTGCGGATAACTATTAAGTGCTGGCCCAGCTGCACACGGAATCCGAGCCGGCGGTAGCCGAGGTCAAGGCGGAGGCGGTCGACTCGTCTTCAGAGCAGCGACACCTATGGATGGCGGAGCTGAGACGGATGCTGGAGTCCTGACGATACGGCGTGAGGGAGAAGGAGGAGGTGAGGAGTCTTCTCATTATTGGAGAGGGCGCTGGCCCTCCCCCGGACCATGAGGATTGGTACTGGGGGCGGGTGCGCCTGTTCCTAATTGTTGCTCACCGTGGCTGGGTGGCGGCAGTCAGCGACGCACGCGCTACTGACCTGGACCGGCTCGGTATTCAGCTTAGCCCGGCCGCCGCCCGCGGCCGGTGGCCGCGCCGCCCGCTGCGTGGCGTGGGCGGCCGCCCAACCGGGCCGCGGCCGCCGCCCCGCCGGGCGCCGGTGGGCGAAAGAAATTAATTAATCACGACTCTAACTTTCAACAGCAGTCACTACGTTGTTTGTGTGACAGGACGGGCAGGGCCGTACCAGATGCTCCATGCTGCAGGCCTACACCTGCCCGAAGTGCTGGGCATGTGGGCTCATCGTCCACACCAAAAAGTACTGCCCGACCAACATGAACAGGCCGTAGGTGGTGGTTGGGCCCGAGCCTGTGAGCATGCGTGAAAAGTTTGGAAAATTGTGCCATACCTATAGTGATTGTCGTGAAGTGAATGAGAGGGACTAAGAAATGCTTACATATGGAAAATATGTTACTTGCGTTTCGGTAAAAAGCGAAGCCGATGCATTGCAGGTTAGTTGATATATAATTTTTGTTCATTAGATGATATTGACTTTCTTCAAACAATAACGAAGGGAGAAAGAATGTATGGACAGGGGGTTAGGAGAGACTACTGCCTCTGCAAAACCATAAAACAAGAATCTTCTGGAAATACTGAGCAAAGAGTATTGCACTCTTTCTAATCCTCCTACCATGGTTACCCCACAACCCGATGTGGCATTCTTGGGCGGACCGATGCAGAAGCGAAACTAAAAAAAGAAAAAAAACTCAACAGAGTCGCCGATGCAGAAGTGAGAGAGAAACTATCAACACGGAGTACATATATGTGGCTGTAAGGCAGTATGGAAGAGAGGAGCTGTAAGTCCAACTGCCTCGTATTGAAGTGTCTGGGCTGTATTCACGTCCACCTATTATCAGCCAGTGCCCTGGAATGCTAGCCACTGAGACAGCGAAACAGGCAGCCCAGCAGATAACAATTATCGTATCGGGAGCTGCGATCCCGTGGCTTCGGCGACAAGTGCCGATTTTGCGTCAGCAACGTCAACAACGCTGCGGTCCGCCTCCACCAGCCAGCCAGCATCCGTTTCAGCACCTGACCAGCGAAATGCTTCTAACTTAACCATCCAGGCCACCTGCGAAGACCAATGAAGGAAGAGAAAGACGAAATGGAAGCCGATAACAGAGTTATAAGGGAAAAATGATATGACAAAATAACCTTTACAATCGCAACACCAGCCTGGAACAGTTGGAGAGAATAAGCGGCTGGTCGCAAAGAGCAATTGCGAGTCGCGACTGAATGTCTTAGAACAAATGGCCGGCTGATCGCCAGTCGACAAACCTAAGTAAATCTGAGCAAATCCGCATTGCCGTCCGACCACCGCGGCAGCCAGCTCTGGAATGGACGGAAATGTCGGGCGGGACCGCCCACCTCGCCTGGCCTCCACGTGGAGCTGGCGAGGCGAAACAGTTCCAAAAGTCACCGCTAGAGGCCAGGCGGGGTCACAGCCAAGGTCACCCTCCGGCCGCCAGCCCCGCACTCGACTTGGCAGCGAGCCAGCTCCCGGCCCTGGGGTGTGTTAGCCGGCACTCTGCCGGGCCCCGCCGCGCATTTTAAAATGTCGACCTCATTGATTTATTGAATCACCTATCCGTGCTTCTATCCTCAGGATACTGAAATCCTTCTCCTCCAAGCCGCAACCCCCTCCGGGCTGGACAGGCAACTTTATCTCATGCGGGCTGCTCCCTTGGAGCGGCACCGCTGCTCCTGAGGGAGCGCACCCCGTAGCCGGGTGCAGTGAGTGCCTTGGGGCTGGGTGGCCTGTCCTCTGGACGGGCTCAGCCCCGGCGACTCACTAGGGTGCCTGCCCAGACCAATGTCTCCCCCTAATTCCTATCATCCTTCCGGCTCTGCAATGGTCTTGTCGACCGAAAGGGCCTAACCCAACAAAACAAACAAAAGATTTATTGAATGCTTTTATCTATAAAAAAGCAAATCATACTTGCTAATATTAAAGACAAAAGGTTCTATGAAGCTTTTCAATTGAAGCTCAAAAGGTTTAAAATTGCTATTTTTGGGCTAGTGCTTTATTGTACCCTTTACAGTACCTACTTGTGATTAATGAAATCATGTGCTGCTTATTTCATATTTGAACGAGCGAAAAATTTGCTCAAGCACACCAGCTCTTTCGGCCCTTCTGTCACCCGCCTTATTGACAAGTACCTAAGAAGGTTCGTGCGTGCACCGCTCTAATCTACGGATGCATCCGTACGACCTCTTACATCTGTTGTAGAAAAGCGACAGCCGTGAAGAGTGACCAAATGATTCTAAACGCTTCATTAACCCGCGCCCCACTGGGGGGGGGGGCTATTTATAGCCCCCCCTCCCGTTTTTCTGCAATAACTTCCAAACCGCTTGACGTATCGACACCAAACTTTCAGTACCTTCGGCTGCATCAATTTGACACCTTGTGTCAAAATTTGAACTTCGTAGCTACCATAGGTCGGCCGGAAATGACGTCAGAGTGACGTCATGTTCGGCCGATTTCGACGCAAAACATTGAACCACGGCAATCGCTCCCAAGGGCTCAGTTTTTAAAGGTAGTGTGCCAGCTTTCTTGGACCGTATGGACAGTGGCGGCGGAAGGTATTCTAGGATAGGGGTGCAAACGATATTGAAGCACCCCTTCCCGCTGGGCGCCCCTTACCATGCCGATGGCCGTCCCTGCACTGGAAAATCAGTTTCGCCCCTATACAGGCGCCCATAGAAGTTTGCACTTTGCAGAGTGCTATTCCTGGTCATAATCATCTCCCCAGTAAAAAAAAAAAAAAAAAAACGCAAAATACGCCCTAGCACCAGGGGTGTAACCGCCCATACGGACAGTGCAATTTTACAGGCCCCAATCTCGGACCTCCCTTAACATTCATATGTTGTAAACGGCAAACCGCCCCCGATAAATGTTACACAAACTAATTTCCTCTCGCATATCGGCCATCAGGCGCCCCTTTTTGTCGCATGGAGCCTGCAACGCTATAAGCCCTCATATGTTCGTGTTGGCGTTCGGAGGCTATCGCCTTCAAAGACGTCTCCATAAATGTTTCTTTTTCGTCCCACACACAGGCGCCCATAAAGGCACTTGTGACACGAAGAGGGTGGCAATGACGTGGGAAAAGTATCTTTTGTTATGCTGAAGAGTGGAGGGCATCCTTATCTGAAACAAAGGCAGATGCTGCCGACCCTGTCGAATATAATCTTGCCAGGCGATAAAGGCCAGGAGGGCGCAGCTACTCGAGAAGCGCGCCATGCGGAGGAGGGGCGCCCCTCTTACGCATGCAGGCGCCCCTCTTCCGCATGGCGCGCTTCTCGAGTAGCTGCGCCCTCCTAGCCTTTACCGCCTGGCAAGATTATATTCGACAGGGTCGGCAGCATCTGCCTTTGTTTCAGATAAGGATGCCCTCCACTCTTCAGCATATCAAAAGATACTTTTCCCACGTCATTGCCACCCTCTTCGTGTCACAAGTGCCTTTATCAGTTGCGGTGTCGCACTGCTCAGCTTTATGGGTGCCGCACCTCTTAACTTCCTGCCTCCTCTACAGATTTTCGAGGCGCCCCTTTCCATAGCTTTAGGGTGCAGCTGCCCCCCTTGCCCCCTGCTTCCGCCGCCACTGCGTATGGAGTTAATGGCCCAGATAAGGAGAACCGGATTTTTAGAACTTATCCATACCTTCAAAACTCATGGAAACGTCTTAAATTCTTCAAATTTTGAGTACCCCAGTGCGAAATTCGCCCCGACGGGCTGTCGGTCGTACCCCAACCACATTTCACACCACTATGAACCAGTATAGCGCCTTTTGGGGCGACTAACGGAGCGAGCGAGGGGATGAGTCTTGCACGTGCGAAATTTCGAGGGGGTACCTCCAACTGACTTGTGCACGGCACCCTACTGACCGGTTTCTAGCGATGTGCCAAATTTGAGCACAATCGGCCCAGCCGTTCTCGAGATCTGGGAGCGGCACCCTGCACGTGCGCATGTGCAAAATGGGTCCCAACTGACTTGTGCACGGCACCCTACTAACTGGTCCCTAACCGTGTACCAAATTTGAGCGCCATCGGTCCAGCCGTTCTCGAGATCTGGAAACGACCCCTGCACGTGCGCACGTGCAGCAGCACCCCAACTCTGGCACATGGATATGCAGTGCCTAGTGGGTGCCTACCTACATGCCAACTTTCAGCGCAATCGGCCAAGTAGTTACCGAGATATTGCAACAATTACAAAACTGACACCTCTTCGTTTTGCACGTGGCACGTGCAAAAGGGGTCACCCACATGCATCGGGAATAGTCCAATACTTGGTAGAAGGAATGAAGCTACCCTACAAAAATTACCGCGTGTAAATCGGTCAAGTGGTTGCTGAGATATAAGCCTCGCAAAAGCGTCCGCACGGCCGGCCGGCCGCTCATACTCAGAAATTTCCGTTAATCTAAGGAAAGACTACGCTCGCTTCGCTCGCTCCGTAACAATAAATGCACACACTGAAATCGCTATTACCGATATGCTCATCCAATCAAGTTTCGATAAACCCGTTCATCATCAGCTCCTGCGGTTTCGAACACGCCTGTTAGGTGGTGCGGTAGACCACGCCCAAAGCCAGGGCCCAGGTAACGTGAGATAGCCGAGTCAGGGCAGCGTGCGCTGACCCAAGCCGGAGCCGCGCGTCCTCCCGGTGTCATGTGATAGCCCGGGGCTGCCCGCGGGGATGCCTCACGTTACCGGGGCCCTGGCTTTGGGCGCGGCTTCTGCGGTGCGGTGGTGGTGCGTCGGGCTGCGCGCTCTGACTTCGGCCAAGAAAAATGCGTCAGCTGGTCATTGTCATTTCTGCCACTTGCGTCAAGTTGCGTGTGGTGAAATGGGGTCATAACTTATAAGACGGCTTTTTCATATCAATTATTTTACATAAAATCATATTTCAAACCATAAATAATGTTCGACAGCCAAATAAAAGAAACAATACCAATACGGGCTTATGTACAGTTTAAGGCTCGACATTGTGTTGTCTCAAGGCCCTATGTTGTCTACGATTAGACAGCTCTGATAACTCATTCCCGTACGTCGTATGGTCGTAACACTATAATGACCTTTGCTTATTGTCACAAGTGCGCCGCATTCGCGATTGTTGCCCGACGCCTGTTTGCAGGTGAGCCCACTACAGTTGTTATACATATCTAAAAACCGATAAACTTTTAGGCGAAAAAGGCACTATTCCAGGCCCATTTTTGATTTTTTTTGCGATATTAGGTAAAAACAGAAGCTTCTTATCCTAGGAAATATAAAATGGGAAATCTTTCAAAGGTGGCACACTACCTTTAAGCTAGATCCATTTCTTTGCATGAGAGGACTCAGAATCGACTGCGCTATCAAACTGCTATCTCGGATTTTCGAAATTTTGAAAATTTTGAAAATTCTATAAAATAAAACTCAAAATTTACATTTTTATATTTTTTCAAAAAGTTTTTGACTTTTCGAAAAAACCGGAATATATGTGATAGAACGCGTTATTATGAATAACTCTAGCAAGTTTTAGCTAAATATCTTCAAAGATAGCCAAGTTATACGCATCATTGCAAAAAATTCACAATTATTAATTTTTCAAATCAATTTTTCACCACGCATTTGACATCGTACGCCAATATAAATAGCACCATCGTGTTCCTGAGCTCAAACTGCATCCAATAGACACCTTTTCTGTTGAAAAATTATAACTTCAAAATTTGACCTTTTTTGACCTGAAAGTGACCTGACCTAAGCTAAATTCGACTCAAAATGACCTCGAATGACACAGACGACATCAAATTCGAAATCTATGGCCTAAATGGACCATAAAACATGTGTCACGTGACCGACACATGACATAATATTTTCGTGACCTGTGATGACCTGACCTTGACCTGAAAATCAAAGTACAAGTTGGGTACCCTCAGGGTATCTAGAGCATCTGTTCACGAGTGTGTGAACCAAAAATGAGCCTGATCTGACTTGTGAGACGGCGGCCAGAGCCCAAAACGTGAACAAGCCAAAATGCTAATAATTTTTACTTTGACCTGACCTGTGACGTCATCGGTGACCTCGAGGTCAATGAAATTAGGTTTCGCTCGACAGTTTTTCCGGGGCTATCAGGCGCCGTTTGAATTTTGACGATCGGCCCAGTAGTTTCGGAGTTAGGAGGGGGGCTATGAATAGCCCCCCCCCCCCCCCAGTAGGGCGTGTTATACGCAGACCCCAGTGGGGCGCGGGTTAACTATGTGGAGCATCGACCATAGGTGGTAGGAATATCAGTCAAAGTGGTGGAAAACAAATTTTGAATAGCTATCATTTAGCAAGAAACACGACACATTAAAACAAAACAAAAGAAAAAACAAGCAAAAAGACTGCAGTTTCCTATGGGTCCTATCTCTTGGAGATTATTATTCTATTCGTGTTTTTTTTTTGTTATAAGGATAAAGCTGAGCCCTGAAACTGACATTTTGGCCAAAAGGCCAAAATGTCATGGAGGGGAAAAAGGCAACCTTTTGTCCCCTCCCCTTCCCACATCGGCAAGCTACAGCTGCAAGCTATTAATTACACTGTCATCTGCCTCTTGATATGTCAACCTGTTCGAAGAAGAATCGGCGCTCGCGCACTCATCTGCTTTCAGTTGTCATCCGCTGACGTGGCTGTTACGCTCTACATCCGTTTCGAACATCTGGGCGCCATTTTCTGAACAAAGCTCAGCGCTGTACGCAGGTGCGCCTGAGGCAGTTGCTGATGTGTGCGCTCGATGCGTGTCAGTCATTGTGACGGCTGGTAAATTGGCACAGCGGCAGCTCAGACTCCTGTTCAGCATCTGTGGCGACACAGGACAGGTCATTGGTTGGCGACTAAGAGACACGCATAGAGACTAACTAGAGTGTGGTGACAATGATAGGTCTGCGAGAAAAAGTTAGATGATAAGCGGGTGGTAAAGTGTTCTGTACTAAAATTGGCCAAACATGACTTCACTCTGAGGTCTGTTCTGGCTGCCGTTTCAGTATGGTAGCTACGAAGTTTGTATTTAGAGACAACGTTTCAGATGGATGCAGCCGAAGGTATACTGAAAGTTCCGTGTCGATGCATTCAGCGGTTTTGGAAGATATTACGGGAAAACGGGAGGGGATGAAGAGCCCTCCAGTCATGCGCAGGCTAACCTATCTGCCTTCTGAAACGATGGGTATTCAATGTTGTTGGCTAACAAATCATGCGGTTCCCATTAGAGGTAGACGGTTTGAGGTAATGCCATTAACCCGGTGGCCACTGGGCTTCCGCACCACCCACCGGCCGTTAGGGGAGGGGGAACTAGCTGCCCCCTTTACTTCTCCAACGATATCGTCGTAATGCGAAGAGATAGAGAAGCGAAAATTTGCACACATATTTCTGAACAACTAGCCAATGTTGTGTTCAAATTTGGCGTTAATCCCACTTGAAATGACGTCACAGTGATGTCAGAAGTCCAATTATAGATTTGCGTCTCTTTGTTTCCTTACGGTGTATCTGATATAGGGACCGAATATAAAGGACCGATCATTGGTCAGGAACTAATTGTAAGTTTATTTAAATGTGTCGGCATGACAGCAGGTGCTGTTCAATTCATTTACAGTTGCGTTTCATGCTCAGTGAGAGCAGGAACGCTCCATATCAGAAAACGACATAAGACGGGACTGTGACGACATCTTTAGAGCGACCCCTACCAAACTTTCGTCAAATATGGCATAGGTATTCATTTAAAGCTACACTAAGATTTAACCCTCGCCGGCCGAGGGGGGGGGGGGGTGCCGCCCCCAGTGGCGGCGGAACACCTTCAATTAAGGGGGGCCGGGGCACTGCCAACTTTTGGTCCCATTCTTTCCATGCAACGCCCATAGGGCTAATGTTAAAATGCCAAAATCAAAGGGGGCACGGTGCCCCGGTGCCCTCCCCGTTCCGCTGCCTATGCCCCCCCCCCCATAGTTTTTTTTTTCGCGATAGCTCCGAACACGCTGGGGATAGAGAGCTGAAACTTGGCATACCTGACCTTTGATTCAAGCTGGATCTTTTGACATCAACCGAATTTTCAGGTCAGGTCAGGTCACTGACCTATGACGTCATAAGTGAACCTCTGCACGGTCTTCAGATGTCGCAACTTCGCAACGCCCTCACTGGCAGAGGAGCTTTCACAGGGAAATGAAACTTGCAGTATCTAATATCCATTACGAGTCTCAAAACTTGTATCTCTCGGATTTTCTCGTATATCTCTCGCGCCCCTCCCCTCGGCCGGCGCGTATGCAGAAAACCAATAGATCCGACGAGGCTTAAATTCGTAGCTTATCGCCTATCGGGTTTTGGAGATATCACACAAAACGCAAAGGGGCACGAGCCCCCTAGCGGCTCGTGGGTTAGGGTACTGCAGCTCCAACCCATGTGAATGAAAGCAGACAGAAGAATCTCCATATCTAGATGAAAGAGAGAAGACAGGCTAATCTCCATACCATTTAGCGGATACATAATTTTATCATCTTCGATTCTTCGGACTTCGGTCCGCATTCGCAAAGGTGAGTGGTTCATAGCGTATGCAAGAATCGTTCCGATTGCGTTATATTTTGTCTCCACCGGTTTCGTTTTGCTAAGTGACCTGTGAGTGTGATCTACTTATACTCTATTTGTAATGGAACATTTTGGTACTTACTTACTCCGTGAACTTGGCTGAACTACTTACCTACCTTTTATTACTTTATTAGACAGCACTGTTCGGCGCCGTGGTTCCTGTTGTCTTTCCGAATATCGCCTTTGTAGCAACAAAGGAACGATGAATCTTCACAGCAGTCCGCCCATAAGTCATTCGCCTGGCAGGACACCTGTGTTCGTCCCTTCAGCGAACTGAAAACGGCAGGTCATGTTCGCTGCCGGTCCGCGTGCAGACCCGGCCGGGTATATAAACGACCCGGTGCAGGGGCGTGGTACCAGACCCACCAGGATACACCATGGCTCTGGCGGCTCTCCTGCTGGTTTCGGTGGCAGCGGCCACCACGCAGGCCCTGTGCCCCCACGAGGCCACCGACCTCCTGCCATGGAGTGCGGCAGCCTCCTGGGACGACCAGGCGGTGAGTTATTTTGTGGTCCCTCCTTGCCCTTCTGTATAGTGTTTTACAATGCCGCAACTTTAAGTTGCAAATGTTTGAATGCTTAACTAGTATTTCAGCTTGAACGCCTCGATGCTGCTGCTCTAACAGCTGATCTACGTGTTCCTGCGGTTAAAAGAAGCTAGGATGCATTTTAGTCATCTAAAAATTCGTGATTGATATCGGAGTAAAGGCCGACCCACACTGGACCTCGCATGCGGGTTGCGAGTTTTTGGATTTTCGGGTTTCTTCAAAATTAAATAATACAATCTAAGGTGAGTGACCCACACTACCATCCAACAAGCGAGTCTGCATGTTTTTAGCTTGCGAGCCACCTTGCATCGCATTCCAAAAGTTGATTTTGAGTCAACTTTCGATTTTCCTCGCTGCGAGGTCTGCGAGTTCTGCGAGGTTTGCGGGTTTTTCGTTGGAGTCGAATTTTGGTTCGTTGCGCTGGTATTGCGACTATATGTAATTTTCTGAAGGTGTACCGACTTCACTGCATTCATGAAATTACCATAAGGGAACGGTCTAATCACTCTATGAATTAGTATTATGCCCGCGAACTCAAAACCCGCAAACTCGCAACCCGCATGCGAGGTCCAGTGTGGGGCGGCCTTAAGTAATTAACTATTAAGCTTAAGAAATAATTATCAATTTAATGAATAGGTGTTACGTAGGTTCAAACTATTTGCAAGGCTGTTTCTGCCAAATGTGATATGGAGTTTTTCTTTCAGGTGCCTTCCGGCGGTGACATCACGATCGACAGACCTATTTTGTTGGACGTCAGCTCTGCTCCGATGGGGACGATCACCATCACCGCCGGCGGACGCCTCGTCTTCGACGCCACCTCCCCCACGACGCTGACGCTGAGCGCCAACATGGTGGAGCTCACCGGCGGAGAGTTCTGGATCGGCTCGGAGGACTGTCCGTACACCGGAGACGCCGAGGTTCTTCTCACCGGCACACGCGACGAGAGCGAGGGCGCCGCCGGCGTGCAGAAGGCCGTCCTCGTTCGTGAGGGTGTCTTGGAAGTACACGGCCAGCCCAAGCTGTCTTGGACCAGTCTTACAGCAACGGTTCCCAAGACGTCGCGCCAAGACATTGCCGGCAACGCGATTCACAGCGCCCTTGACAGCGATAATCTGAGAGGAAACGGAATTTTCATGCTCGAATTTGACAGCTCTGGCAACAGCGTTCGCAACTGGCGGCGAGTGACGAATCCCTCAAAGTTCGCTGGTCGAAAAGGAAACGTTGGAAGCATCATCACAGTTGTCGTGAAGGAGAGAGCCAATTTCGGGACAAACTTCCCACCGTCGGAAATAGCGGCAGCATTCGAAGATCTCTGCTATGACGGACAGCGAACCAGCGCCTTGAGTAGCATGGCGAACAACGAGCTGACGGCGTTCGCGGCCATCTGCCACATCGGCTTCCCGGAGAACAGTGTGGAAGCGGTGGGCACCGTCAGCAACGACCGCTCCCAGACGGGACTGCTGGTGCAGCGGATCGGCGACGTCGAGTTTGCCGCCATGTCTGTGGTCTCTCTGGTCGGACTGCAAACGGCTCATCATGTCGAGATGATTTCTTATCCATCTGGCAGCGTTCCGTCCCTGGAGAGGACACTTACGCTGGCTGATCCTGTCACTAGCTGGAGCGCGGGCGATCGCATCGTACTAGCCTCGACCGACTACGATCACAGCCAGTCTGAAGAGTTCGAGATCCTGCAGTGCGACACTTGCACCGAGAATCAGGTGAAGGTTCTCGGCCCGGTTTGGTATACCCACTGGGGTGAGGTAACCGATGGTGTTGAAATGCAGGCTGAGGTAGGAATGCTCACACGCAACGTCCGCTTCCATGGCCAGATGGAGGACTCTTGCTACGGAGGCAACCAATGTGATATCTTTGACTACGACACGTTCGGGGGACAGATCAAAATGCTAAGCAATTTCAATGCCGCCAGGATTGAGAACGCCGAGTTTTACCACATGGGCCAGCAATCTGTCTTGGGATCCTACCCGATTCACTTCCACATGTGTCTGGATACGTCTGAGAAGGACGTCTATATTCGCGGGAACTCCATTCACCATACTTTCTCCCGTTGTCTGACCATTCATGGTACACATAATGTAACCGTGCATGACAACGTTGCTTATCATCACATGGGCCACTGCTTCTTCCTGGAGGATGGTGGAGAGCAGCACAACGAGTTCGTCGGTAATCTGGGTCTCGGCACCAGAGCTGGCACTCTGCTCCCCACCGACAGGGTCAATGCCGTGAGCACTTTCTGGATCACAAATCCCGACAACACGCTGATAAACAACCGTGCTGCCGGCTCTGAGGGCATGGGCATCTGGATTCTGATGCCGTTCTTCCCGACAGGACCTTCAGCCAACGTAGATATGGGCCTGCTGGAAAGCCAGACGCTCCGTACTCTGGTTCCGGCTTTCCAAGGTAACCGGGCTCACTCCAACCGCAAGTTTGGCTTCCGTCTAGACGATATTTTGCTAGATGATGGCACCGTCCAACCGGCGAGCTACAAGCCACTGGTGGACCCCAGTGACCCAAGAAGCGAGCCGGCTTTCCTTCATCTGGACGATTTTGTCGGCTACAAGAACTCTGAGGCAGTCTGGATTAAGTCTTTCTGGACGCTGTGCACTAACTTCCGTCTAGCCGAGAACACCATCGGCCTCATATTTGCTTCCTCTCAACCAGCTAACCCCGGTCTTCACTATGAGATGCTTGCCAACTCTCGTGTGGTGGGCAACACGGACAACAAAGGTGAGCCAGAGGGCAACTTCACATTGAGTTCCGGAGAGGTTGTGGAGTTCGATCGCTCACTACCAATAATAGATAAACGCGATGCCCAGCTCGGTGTGGCGTTCTACCGTGGTCCTGTTCACGTAATCAATACCTCGTTCTCTGGATTCACCAGCAATCCGCTGCGTAACGCAGGAGCGATCAGCAAGAAACCTTCAAATCCGTACATCTCATCGCCCATCGCCAGCGTCCGCAATGTGACATTCGACTTCGCTGACCCCGCGGAAGGCTCTCGCTTCTTTGACGGCGATGGAACCGTCTTCGGCTTCGAAGAGCGAGACGGCAACCGCCACAACATCGTGCTCGACGTCGACGGCTCCCTGACGACGATGGCCGGTACCAGCATCGTGCGACCGATCCCCATGCTGATGAACGCCCGCTGCGTGCTGATGCCCACTTGGGGCCCGGGTGCGGCACTTTGCCCCGATCGGTTCTCACGGCTTCAGCTCTCGGCCAATCTCATTCCGTCCTTCATGACCCGCAACGACCTGATGTCGTCGGAGGTGGAGACTCCGCTCGCTGAGCAACAGACCAGCTACTCGCTCAACACACGCGAGTCGTACATCCTGCACTTCAACACCACGGTGCCGCAGCAGTTCAGGATCGCGCCGCTGGGTCTGGAGCAGGGTCTGCAGCAGGTGGTCGGCGTCGGCGTCGGCGTTGACCAGGCGTTTGTCGTGAGACCAAACACCTACACGGCGGCCCTCAGCAAGGAGGAGGTCCTGGCCGACGACAACAACACCAAGTACTTCTACGACGTTGATGCAGGAATCGTCACATTCAGGTAAGAAGGCGACAGCCTCGGTCAGGCACATAGTTTTACATGCTGTAGGGCTGATAAATGATTACTGTGTGACAACATACAAGTAACACAGTAAAGAAGCAGCACGATATTATTTGAATCATTCAGTGTAAGCAGCAAAATACGATGCATTGATTTTTACGCCTGGAAAATGCTTCAGGTTTACATTTTTTAGTACATGCATTGCGGGTGTCAGGCTTTTGGCTTACACGTCTGTGTTCTTGTTGCCCAGGTTCACGCACCCGTACCCTCGTGGAGAGAGCACACTGGCCCACTGTCCTGGAGTGCTGGACGAAGATCTGAACGGCGTGTGCGGGCCGCGGGTCAGAATCGTCCTGACTGCTTCCAACGACGACGGCGACTGTCGCCAGAGAGCCTACCCGGCTTACCAGACACCTCCCGTGACGGCTGAAGGGGCCCTCACCGTGCCCGTGTTCCAGTAAAGCCTACCAGGTGCCACACATGTCGGCCCTGTGACGATGTTCCAATACATTGGATTTGTCTGATTCCACTCACCGGTAGAATACATGGTCACATGAACTTTCGGAGATTGGCTGATATTGTTTGGATTTTTTTTTTGGCTAAAATGGTGATTTATGTAATATTTGAGGCTAGGTCTACATCATTTGGGCTTACGAGCATTTTGCAAAATCATTAAGGGGCGTTTGAACCGGTTTTAGACATTTAATTATGGTCGTGTAGTTCAATAACAAATTTTTGACGTCAGAAATAGGTATGCATGCATTTTTGTCTGTTTTAATTGTATTTTAAGTCCAAAACATGTTTTGATTTTGATTTTGTCGGAAAACGGTTGTACTATACTGCTTGCATAATGCATATGTCCAATAAATATTTTTCAAGGTTCCTTTCTTTTCCTATTTTAACCCGCGCCGGGCCAGGGGGTGTTTGAACACCCTTTGCGGCCTTTCGCGGATATCTCAAACGTTTTTGGCACACCTGTTCATGCATCGTTTCCGCACATGTAAACATTTCAGACCCAGGGCTCTCAAGGTCAGGTCACCAGGTCACGTCAAGTGACCTCATCTCAGAAAAAGTTTCAATAATCGTCATAGCTACATCGACTAAACGATTGCCTTGAAACTTTCAGCGATTGATAACAGTAACAGTATGTACAAAATGTATATCTCGGAATTTTGGTATTGGTGACCTAAGGTCATGTCAATTTTGCGACCTCTCTATTACATAAAAGTCAATGGGAGTAAATTGAAATGCGCCTCCTTTGGACGAATGGTGTTCAAACCCCTCTTAAACATCAGTTCATAGGTAAACATGACGTACTGAATTGGAAAAAAATGCACCTGTGACCCTTCTGTGTGCCCCTGCGGTCCTCTCAGGTCATGAACGGTCACCAGCAGTTTTTTGGCTATGACTTTTGATAGAGACGTGCTAGAGCGATGAAAACACGTCAGATGTATTCAGCCCGACGATACGGATCGGCTGATAAGCAGCATGACCCATTCCGGTCAGGTCATGACCTTGACCTGAGGTCAAATTTTAAAAATGATCTTTCAAGGTCAGTGAATAGTTCATTCGGCGCGTCTCGACGAGAGGAACACGATGCTGGCAAAAGTAATGTCGGGGCTTGTTTGAATCAAAAGTTATTAACCCGGCCGGGCCCGGGGTAATCCCAACCACCGCAGCCCAGGGGGGGGACTTTTTTCGTCCCCCCCCCCGTCTAACTCCGTAAAACTAAAAAGTCAGAAAATTTCAGCATCCTAGCTCGAGCTCTTTCGAAGATATTCTCAAAAAAACTGAAGGGTGGATGAAAACAACCCCCTGCCACTAATAGGGTTAATCTCGCCCCGGGCTCGCTATAATGTCTGTCGTAGCTAAAACGTCCAGTAAACCAGTTCACCTCTTCAGTCTCCGAGGCTACCTGAGGTCACTACGCATTACACAATAGCGATTGTGGTCTTTTACTGACTTTATTTTATTTCGATTCTCGATGGACCCGGTAGTTGCTGACTGCTGTATGTACAATTTAGGGCCTTGGTTGCTGGCCGCGATTCATATGAGGCTGAAGTTCAACCCACACCAGTGACTGGCGTACGCGATTCTAACCTAGAAATCCTGTGGATTACAATTCGTGTTGGTCAACATCGTCGCCTGTTGCTGGGGTCCGCGTATCGGGTACCAAAGAATACCATTCAACAAGTTACCGCCGACTTGGACGACTTCGAGGCTCAGCTACAGCACATGATTGTCACCCACCCTGACCTCACAATTTTGGTCGGAGGTGACTTCAACTGCTGCCTTCTGAAACCGGGCAACAACACACCAGGAGACCGGCTCAGAGCCCTCCTCGCGCAACACAATCTGCAGATCCGTAACAACCGTCAGCCGACGTACAGGCCAGCCGGGAGCCTGTTGGATGTTCTTGCCACCAACCGGAGCGACCTCGTCACGCGAGCAGGGGTGACGTGGTGTCACTACGGTACACCTCACGACTTCTCCCGTGCTGCCCTACGACTAACGAATTCAAAACGTCGATCAGGGCCCGCGATCGTGCGCCGATCGCTGGCTCGTGTCGACACCGGCCAGTTCAACATCAACCTACTCAACACTGACTGGACGTCCTTCTACTTAGCGGAGGGGCCGGAACAGAAGTGGGCAGCTTTCCGTCAAGCCTTCAAGCCACTCCTGGACTCTGTAGCCCCATCCAGGAAAATCATCCAGAGGCCGCCAGGAAACCCACCTGCCTCACACCACGCCCGCCACCTTCAGGGACTCCGACGAACTGCACTTTTGACCGGTCGCCGCCAGGATTACAAAGACTTGAACCGGCTGGCGCGAGCGTCCATCCGTGCCGATTGCCGTCGTCATCTTCAAGAGCAGCTGGCCAGAGCGGGTCCAAGCAGCATGTGGAGAGTCTTGCGGCCCGTGATCGGCTCGAAGAAGACCCAGTCACTTATCAGCCTCACCGCCGAAGCACTAAACAACTACTATGTCTCTGTAGCCCCCAGCCTGGCAGCCACGGTTCCAGCGCCGACCGAGCCCGTCTACACGCGCCTACTGAGGGTGAACACTGGCGGCCTCAAGGTACAGCCGATCACCATGGAGACGCTGTGGACCATTGTGCAAGGCATGAAAACGTCATCATTTGAAGGACCAGACGGATTAAGCGTCAGGATGGTGCAGACTTTTTTCACAGGTTTTGGACACATACTACTGGATTTAACCCTCGCCCGCACATGCCATTTTCCCATCCTAGAACGCACATGGGGGGGGGGGGGTGGTTGCCACCCCCCCCGCGCCATTTCGTTCCTGATGGAGATAGAGCTTAGCGGTAAAGACCAAAAAGATTCTTTGGGAAGAGACGAATCCAATGATACCCAGTTTTACCTTCTCAGGTCAGTCATTGACCTTCCAGGTCAGGTCAAACTAAAAAATGTTGCTGTTTTGGGTCACCGTTTGATATCAAGTGCGCTGCTTATCATATACCGATGACGATGCCGTTTTCTGGTGCCAAGCCAGCTAGAACCTCTTTCTCACACTACCCGACCAGGTTTTTGCTGCTGAGGTCATTTCAGGTCAAGTTAGGTCAAGGTCAATTATATGTGTTTGTATGTCTGTGTGTGTCTGTGTGTATACTGATGTGTGCACCGATTGTTTGTGTCCATATTACATGAAATCATGATCTGAGAAGCTTTTACCAAAAATGCAGTCAAAAAACTTCACAAAAAGTAAATTCCGCTTGCCTAAAACGTAATTATCTTAGATGACCTAGGTTGACCTTGACCTTGACCTTGACATCTGTACATCGTCGAACAACATGTTCCATGATAGGTGGGAGGTAAGACTGGTAAAAAGGCCGAAATCAAGGTGTCAAAAGCTCACAAGGCCCATAGCCAACGCAAGATGTCGAGAATTGGCCATTTGGGTCATGACATGACCTGAAAAACAAGGTCATATCTCCGAAACCAAAAGTCACAGAAACCTGAAATTTTCAGTGGACATCAAGAAAGGATAGAGGAGCAGCTATACGAAAAATCAGCCTTCTAGCTCTAAAAATGTTGAGTGCAGAGCAGAAAGACTACCTGGGGGGGGGGTGGCAACCACCCCCCCCCCCCCCCCCATGTGCGGGCGAGGGTTAATCAACGCCAGCCTAGAGACAGGCCGTGTTCCTTCATCATGGAAGCATGCCGTTATCACGCCAATTCCAAAAGTGAAAACGGTTGTTTGTGATCCGTCCAGTACACGACCGATATCGATGCTACCAGCCATCACTAAAATAACAGAGCGCGCGGTCCAGCTCCAGTTAACTGAGTTCATGGGGTCGCATCATCTGTTCAGCGAGTCACAGCACGGGTATCGGAAACACCATTCGTGTGAAACAGCGCTTCACGTCGTTACCGACGATATACTTCGTGCTATGGACGCTGGTGAGGTGACACTTTGGGCTATGGTCGATCTGTCGAAATGTTTTGATATGGTGCCTCACGAAAAACTTATCGACAAGCTCAGTCTCTACGGCATAGAACCATTTTGGTTTTCGGATTACTTAAGCGGTCACACCCAACATGTGCAACTCGCGAGTACTTCCGGATGCGAAACCAGATCGGATGTAAGAGAAAACTCTGTAGGAGTGTATCAGGGAGGATCTTTGAGTTGCATTTTGTGGTCTATTTTCGCCAATGACCTATGTTTGTATGTACGTGCCAGACAATGTCCGCATTGTCCAATTCGCTGACGACACGCAGATCTGGACGACCGGCAAAAAGTGTGAACTACCTAACTTAATCATCACAATCGAGACCGCAATCCAGTGCCTATTAAATTGGTTCTGTGACCACGGAATGGTAGTGAACGCTGCGAAAACCGAGCTTATGCTGTTTGGCACGAAGCAAATGCTCCGTGACATTCCCAGCGTGCAAGTCAAGTTTGCCGATGCTACGATCAGCTGTGCTGATCAAGTGCGTAATTTAGGAGTGACGCTAAACAAAAATCTGACCTTTCAGTGCCATGTCAACAAGCTTGTGCCAAAATGTACCGGTATGCTCATTGCCCTCAATCACGCAAAGCATGTCATTCCCCTCGCCACTCTCAAATATCTCATCACTGCTCTTGTTTTCTCAACGATACGATACTGTTTGTCGGTTTATGGCATTTGTGGACAAACTCAAAAACACCGCATTCAAAAGCTGATCAATTTTGCCGCACGTGTGCTGAGCGGCCGTCGTAGACACGAGCATATTGCTGACGTGATATGTCGTGCTGGGTGGCTGAGAGCAGATCATCTCATTCAGTATCATAGAGTGATGGCTGTGCACCGTCTGATCGCGTACCAACTGCCCGTATCCCTGGCCCGCACTATTGGTCCTACCGCCAATCAGCGGCACCAGCACCACACGCGGGGCGCTGAGCGGCGGCTGCTGCCTCAGATTCGAACCGAGGCTGGTCGCAGTCGACTGAACTACAGTGGAGTAATAGATTACGATAGCGCACTGCAACATTCGAATGGCATCGTAACGAAAGCGAATGTGAAGAAATTTGTAAGCGGTAACGCCCAAACTTGACCGACAGCCGTCCACACGAGTGTTTGAGCCTCGTACGTGAGCGCGTGTGAGTGTGTGAACTGTGTAGAAATGGTAGCCCATCTGTCATTTATTTTAGCTTGTGTTTGACGTGCGGATGTGAAAAGCCACAGCGTGAAGTGGATCATTCGTTAATAAACATTCTGATTCTGATTCTACACTATACTGGAGTGGCACGAAACGAAGGAACTCAAAACACGAATTGAATCCTTGCGTCCATTTCATAAAGCTTGCGTCAAATGATCTATAATATAAAAGGAGCTTGTGATGCAAAGCGATTTTAGTGTATGGATCGCTCATGACTGTACAATGTCAGGTACAATGTACATTTAGGCAAGGCATTTAGGTACAATCAGTGGCGGATCCAGGGCCCAGGGGGTGGCAAAATGGGCATTTGCCCCCCCCCCCCCAACGACAAAATTTTAACATTACACCTATGGACGATGCATGGAAAGAATCGATAAATTGTTATGGTTTACCCCCCCCCCCCCCAAAAAAAAAAAAAAAACTCTGAGCTGGATCCGCCTCTCTGGGTACAATAGTGTTTATGAATTATTATCGACTCTTTAGTGCCCTGTTATTATCCATTTTGCAGGTGTAGGATTTCTCATGTGATTTCTCAGGTTAAGGATATGGACACAATAAAGCTTCATATGGTAGCCCAAAATGATCCAGCTCTTGCGCTCTTGCAACAAGTCTGGCGCAGTCGGTCATCGTGTGCAAGTTTGTGTTGAGTTTGAAAATTGTTTGCATTGTTATGACTTATGAGACTGGGAGCGGGCCGGGATTTGCCGATATAAATCTTTAAAAGGTAATTACGTGGTTGTTTCATGATGTGTTATAAGATCCTGTATCAGTGATAAAGATACAATTAACTGGTTTGTTGCCTATTTATTTTACCCTTTTGAATATAAAGTGTCAATTGCAATTCTTATCGACATGAAATTTAATGTATTTCAATTTTATGGATGACGGACTTTATTATGACAATTTATTTTCATCAAGTGTTAAGAATTACATTTTTTCATTGCCCAAGGGCCAAGGGTTTGAGTATGTAACGCTTATGGCCGAGTGGTTTTGAGTTTTCTCCGTTTGTAGGTCAAGCTTCTTGTTTTCTCTTCTAGGCAAACCCTCTTGTTTAATTGGTTAATTTTGAAATGTTTTGAATGCAGAATAGAGGGAGTTAATGTGATTCAAATGCAGTGCCATTTTCCAATAAAGTCTTGAGTTAGTTGTGGACTCTCCGTTTCCAAGAGAAGCATAGAGATTAGTAGCTTGAGTACCCTAACTTAGCTCAGACTGCCAACATCTGAGCAATCAGCTTAAACTATTTGGTGCCTGTTAAGCACAGACTACATGGTCATAACCATGAATGAAAAACATTCACTTGACCTTTCTCAGAAAATAGAGTCAATATGAATGAAAAGCCAAAAGGGTATGTATTGAGCTTGAATCTGTGCTGAGCTGCTTACTCCTTGTTTCATAAAAATAATCATCCACATGGCACACCCATTACAACTTTTTTATACCATTACCTATCTTTTACAGGGCTTCTAGCAATTACATTTTTAATCAGTGAATAATTTATTTCATCCCTATTCCCTTTCAGACTCAGCTGTGCTCTGCCACCTGGAGCGATATCACCCAACTGTTAATACCAGCGACTGCCGTCGGCGGCGCTACTGTCGCCGATGGACGAGCTGCAGGCGGCCACGGCGCCCTCTGCGCCGACGGAGGAGCGGCCGCGCAGCCGGGTAGCTCTGGTGCTGGCCTCGGTAACCGGCGTGGCCGCCGTGGGGCTCACCGCGGTCAGCTGGCCGTTCGTGGCGCCCGCCTTCAGAAAGGTCAGCAGCCAGACAGCTGAGAGACACGGCCCCTGTCCCTGACCATATGTAGGTAAACTCATGGTGACCTGATTGAGCATCGGTTGAGGCGTTTGCTAAGCGCATATGTTGAATGAAATGCAGACGGAAATACGCATTTCGGCACTGTTGTTATAGGTATGTATAATTGCTTCACTGGATCACATGCATACAAAATTAGTCAAGTATTAAAAAAAAATACTTCATTTGATCAGCCCAGATTTGCTGTAAACATTTGTGTCCTTCTCTTCCCTGTATTTTGATTTGAAGCTGTGAATACCAGCATTACTCCACTTCTACATAGTTTGCCCACGATGCCGCCGCCTCTGACCCTGTTGACCGCTGTCCTCTCCTCTAGGTGTGCCTGCCGTACGTGCCAGCCACCACGGAGCAGGTCACTAACGTGCTGCGCGCGCTAAAGGGTCGTTCCGGCCCTCTGGTGGATCTCGGCAGCGGTGACGGACGCATCGTAAGTACACGTATCGAGGGATAGAGCGGGTTCGTGTTTATAGGCACAGGTAGCACCGACAGTCGGGCTGAAAGACAACGGGGACGGGCTAAGGCCGACGGGCAAAGATAGATCTGCAGTCAAACTATGGGACGGGGATGTGGTATTGCTAGTACGGTCATTGTGACATACAAGAAGGGCTGGCGGGCAGACCAGGCATGTGGATATTGGGTAAGCACTTAGGCTAACAGAAAAATATAGAGTGATAAAGCAACACCGAATAGACAGATAAATAGGAAATATGGGATAAGAATATAACACAGGCATATATGGCAAAAGTCAATTATTCAAAATAATTTATATTAGGACCAAAACGCGTTTCGATAATATCGTCATCAGTTGGTCCTAAATAAATACCATGTTCAATCCAAAACACTTGAAAACCTACGGTAACATTTCACGTGGACATCTCAATGCATTACATTCACTGGGGAGAAGTTCAACACTCAGTCGTGACCTATCTCGTCAATATCATGTACAATGTATATACCTACACATAGAATATTACAGTTGATGAACAGATAGAATCAATTTTGCGGCTGTCTCGGCTAATGTTATTCTACCACTTTTGGGGTTCATGCACTCATTTATTTCAAGAATGGCCGCCTCGAGCGCTATCCTTGTCATTTTGTCAATGTTTTCTTTGACACTCTTAGCCGCTCTCCAGTCTGGCAATGCTCCACATTCATGAGTGTGTTTCACAATGGTTTTGTCTCTCTGATATTGTATATCTTTCCGATGTTCCCTCAGCCGTATATCCAAACCGCGACCGGTTTCGCCATAGTATGGCTTGGAACACCCAAGACAGGGGATCTTATAAACAATGCTGTTCTCATGTCGTGCGTTCCGTTTGCTTCTCACTATTTGTTCTATGCTTTTTCCCGTCTTGCTTATGACGACCACATCCGTTCCTTTCAAAAAGTTGGTGATGGTGTCAACATGTTTGGAATGTGGCACAACAATGACTTTGTGTTTCTTCTTCTCTTTCTGAGTTTTTGGAATCCTATCACGAATTTTCTTTGCCTTTAATTTACATCTGATAATCATCGCTTTTGGGTACTTCAAGTCCTTGAATACATTTTCTATGTACGCCAGCTCATCGCCCAAGTACTCATCACTGCATATTCGGTATGCTCTGAGATAAAAACCGATTATTACACCTGTTTTTACTCTGTCGCCATGAGCTGAGTAGTAGTGGATGTAATCCTCCTTGTTTGTTTCCTTTCTGTGGACCTTGAATTTCAATTCATCGTCATGTCGCATGATCAACACGTCTAAGAACGGGAGACATCCACCGCTCTCTTCTTCAATGGTAAACTGTATACTTGGCTCTACATCATTCAATTGAGCTAGCTTTTCACCAAGGTTCATATCGTCTGGTGCAATCACAATCACATCATCTACGTATCTCATCCAAATCGATTCATCACCTAAAATATTCCTGAAATGATCAGCTTCCAGCATCGGTAGGGTAGGGGTAGGGTTGAGTTCAAAAAGGGCCCAACATACAAAACACTTGAACACCCCGCAACTATCACCATCCCTTACAGTTCAATTAAAAACAGCTACCCAAATCTACCCAAATAATACAGCTAAAAATACAAGTCAATCACCCAAACTAATGCACTCGTAACATAACATAAATCAAAACATACAGTTATCGCGTAAACCTGTACCTCTAGATCAATAAAAATATAGATCAATAAAAAGCTGATCATTTCAGGAATATTTTAGGTGATGAATCGATTTGGATGAGATACGTAGATGATGTGATTGTGATTGCACCAGACGATATGAACCTTGGTGAAAAGCTAGCTCAATTGAATGATGTAGAGCCAAGTATACAGTTTACCATTGAAGAAGAGAGCGGTGGATGTCTCCCGTTCTTAGACGTGTTGATCATGCGACATGACGATGAATTGAAATTCAAGGTCCACAGAAAGGAAACAAACAAGGAGGATTACATCCACTACTACTCAGCTCATGGCGACAGAGTAAAAACAGGTGTAATAATCGGTTTTTATCTCAGAGCATACCGAATATGCAGTGATGAGTACTTGGGCGATGAGCTGGCGTACATAGAAAATGTATTCAAGGACTTGAAGTACCCAAAAGCGATGATTATCAGATGTAAATTAAAGGCAAAGAAAATTCGTGATAGGATTCCAAAAACTCAGAAAGAGAAGAAGAAACACAAAGTCATTGTTGTGCCACATTCCAAACATGTTGACACCATCACCAACTTTTTGAAAGGAACGGATGTGGTCGTCATAAGCAAGACGGGAAAAGCATAGAACAAATAGTGAGAAGCAAACGGAACGCACGACATGAGAACAGCATTGTTTATAAGATCCCTTGTCTTGGGTGTTCCAAGCCATACTATGGCGAAACCGGTCGCGGTTTGGATATACGGCTGAGGGAACATCGGAAAGATATACAATATCAGAGAGACAAAACCATTGTGAAACACACTCATGAATGTGGAGCATTGCCAGACTGGAGAGCGGCTAAGAGTGTCAAAGAAAACATTGACAAAATGACAAGGATAGCGCTCGAGGCGGCCATTCTTGAAATAAATGAGTGCATGAACCCCAAAAGTGGTAGAATAACATTAGCCGAGACAGCCGCAAAATTGATTCTATCTGTTCATCAACTGTAATATTCTATGTGTAGGTATATACATTGTACATGATATTGACGAGATAGGTCACGACTGAGTGTTGAACTTCTCCCCAGTGAATGTAATGCATTGAGATGTCCACGTGAAATGTTACCGTAGGTTTTCAAGTGTTTTGGATTGAACATGGTATTTATTTAGGACCAACTGATGACGATATTATCGAAACGCGTTTTGGTTCTAATATAAATTATTTTGAATAATTGACTTTTGCCATATATGTCACTATGAGCTTAAACATAACACAGGCAATCAAACCAACAGACAGGCAAACAGGCAGATTCGGGATTCTCGTAATTATGCGTTGGTGCTCTGGTGCTGGGACTAGTCATAATGGTCACCTGTAGCTGCTTTTCCCCGTGGCCGTCCTCACGAGTTATATCAGAAGAAAGACTATCAGGGTACATGCCACAAGGGACGGATAAAGTGACAGCTCTCCACACCTAACAATTTGCTGTGTCGCTCACCGCTGGTTGTCACAGAGCCACCGTGCTTAACTACATTAGATTGCACCGACCGCATAGCATGTGCAGCATATTTGAGGCGAGCTCCCTTTCGGTGAGCCAATATTGCACAGAAACTTGATTACTTTAAACTCACTCCAACACGGGACGAATAATGCTATCCGCTCAGTATCTGAAGACTTGAAATCCTTTCGACTCGATATACGGAAACTTGGGAATAGCAAACCTCAGGTAGGTTGCCGTAATTACACTGTTGCCAGGCCGTCGGCTGTGCGGCGATGAACATTGGACTCTGACCCGAACTGAAGGGTTTGTTGGGTGTGGCAGTGCTGTTGTCTGCTTGATCGTAAAGAGACTCGCTGGGGAAAGAACTGTGGTGTCTTCGTTATACCCTTTGGTACTGTGTTTCGCGGTCACTTCTGGGATTCTCTGAAATGATATTAGATGATCTGAAATGATACGGGCTACGGGAGTCTCTGAATTACTTCATCATTACACGTGAACAATTAGCAGCAATTTTTACAAGGAATACTCTTTTAGCTTTAAGTATGCCAGCTCCGTGTTACTATGGACCGCGGGTTCAATAAGTAGCCGACTGACTAGCAATCATACCTTGATCTCGATCCCCTCTCCACTCTGTCCCATGGCCTCATGTTTCCCATCCCTAACCTATTGCCTATTGGGAGGGGTTCGTCCAGTCCAGTCCAGTCCAGGGTCCGTGGCCGGCGACTGTTGCGAGGGCCTGCGCGCGGATCCCAGTGATGAGCTGGCCTGATGAGTGCTGGGCAAATACACCAGGCGGGGGGTGTCGGTGGGGCGGCGGTGGGGTAGTGGTGTGTCATGGTGGGTTCGGCGGTGGTGGTTATGGGATGGCAATGTGTTGTGACGGTGTGGCGGTGGTGGGGATGGCGGTGGTAGCGGGAATGGCTGCAGGGCTAGCGGTGTCTGAGGGTGTGTTGTGGCGGTATGGGGTTGGTGGGGCAGGTGATTTTGTACTGTGGCGTGGCAGGCGGTGGTGGCTTGTGGGACTTTGCGTGTTAGCGGTGTTTGTATGTGCTGCTATAACACAGTCTGGAACGGGGACCGAGATCAAAATCACTGCTTGTTTTGCGCTGAACAGCGACCCTTCAATTATCATCAAAACTGACTTAATCCGCTTGCGCTCGACCTCATTTCAGACCGATAAATTTTAATGCACTGCACCCTGTCGCGTTGCTAGCAACAATTTTATCCGACGGCGACCGCCAGTGGACGTATCCGCGATTTATGTTCTGACCTTGGCGGGCTAATATAGCCGCAAAGCCTTGGGGAGGCGCCCTGGCAGCGACGGGGCGGCGCGTGACCATCAGCCACGAAGAGACGTGACAGCGCGGCGCATTTGTCTCCATAGCGTCACCGTTCTGTCTACCTCTGACTGTGAGGGGAGTGGCGGGGTACTAGGCTGTTGTATAGGGTGTGATTTGTATCGTTAAAAAGTCCGATGTTCGTATCTTTTATGTTCGGACCGGTGTTGTCGGATAGGTCCAAAGACCGACGGACCTCTCTCCAACGACTAACAGACCTCTGTCCAACTACCGATGGAGCTCTGTCGAACGACCAAGAGACCTTTGTCCAACGACAAACCTCTGCCCAGTGCCCAACGACCGACAAAGCCCTGTACAACGACCAACAGACCTCTGTTCAACGACTGTTAGATCTCTGTGCAACGACGGACAGGCCTCTGTCCAGAGAGAGATAAAACGAAAGAAAGAAAGAAAAAAGAAAGAAAGGAAGGAAAAGAATGAAGAGAGAGAGAGAGAGAGAGAGAGAGAGAGAGAGAGAGAGAGAGAGAGAGAGAGAGAGAGAGAGAGAGAGAGAGAGAGAGAGAGAGAGAGAGAGAGAGAGAGAGAGAGAGAGAGAGAGAGAGAGAGAGAGAGAGAGAGAGAGAGAGAAAGAGAGAGAGAGAGAGAGAGAGAGAGTCGGGGAGAACTGATGGAAGGAGGGAAGGACAGAGGGAGTGAGAATCTGGCAGGCGTTGTTCCGCGCGTGTTCCGGGTCCGACGCCTCCGGCCGCTATCAGGGCCGAGTCCAGCCGACATCACACAGTCAATATTGAGGCCTCCGGCGCCTACCGAGCGGGCTGGGGCTGAGTGGGGAACGGGACTGGTGTTATTAGGTGAGATGGAGGAGATAAATTATTTCCCGCGGGTAGGCTCTCGAGTGTTATTTACATATCCGATTTCGCTCTTTTGTCTGTATGGTGTGCAGATAGCCTCCAAAAACTCTTCTTTTGCAACTTTCTACCTTTTTTTTTTGAAATAACCTACGCTTCTTCCATCACGTTATGCTGCTCATTGCTTCTTCTCCATATTGCTATCAAATCCGATTCAATAAGAATATAATTCATTGTCTGTTTTGTCTGTTTTTTTTTTTGCCGGTTCCGTAGCTCAGTCGGTAGAGCGTTGGAGCGTTGGACCGCGTGGTGAGAGCACGCGTTCCCGTTCCCGGTTACGAAGCGCGACGGGTGCTTGACGTTTATGGGCCTCATGACAGGTATGGTTGCGGTTGGTGGCAGGCTGTAGCCAGGCGAAGTCAGTGAGGGGACCGGCCGTGCGCGGCTATGTGCGCACGTTAACCCGCGAGTTGCTGGAGGGCGTTAAACGCCCCCACTTTTTTCGCCGGGCCATAGCATAAAAATGGGCGCGCCAAATTTTGGGTACCTTTAGGGAATTGATTGAAGTTTATTGTGACAAAGTTTCAAAAAAATCGGTCGGAAAATTTTTGAGATATCGAGGTTTTAGTGACGTCATGATTTCTGAGTTTTCGACCAAAAACGGCATATGTTCAAAAAATCATATAAAATCACAGAACAGACATACAGTCATGACGTAAACGCCATTAGAATGCCAATACCATGAACAATGAAATGGCTATCTTCGATTATTGATTATCGTTCCGCATTTTCCAAAATCTTGAACTGAATCTTGACAATTTCTCGTGACTACTTCACGACCATGATACATGAATTTCTTAAATTGAACTTTTTGAGCCAAACACGTACACATATGATAAAATGAATGTCACCATCGTGTTCTACGGCCCAAATTACCCATAAAACATGTGTCATAGGCTGCGAATAACAGTTTTGATTTTCGGGGATATGTGCCTACCCGGTTGACCTGACCTTGACCCTGACCTATGCTTGACTGACCCCTACATGAAACTGACACTCTTGTAGGCCTTATATGATGGATTGTGCACCGTTTTGACAGACTTTCTGACGAGAGGCGCTCATTGCGAAGTCCTGAAGTCCATGCTACTGAAAGCCCGATTTCAGGTGTTTGACCTGACCTTGACCCGACCTGTGACCTCAAAATTCAACTTTAAAGTACTCATCTGAAGCGTCTCGTCGCGTTCTTTCGTTTGCCGCCTCGTGCGTTTCGCTGCGCCTATTGGTTCTCGAGTTATCGGCTGGGGGCGTTTAACGCCCCCCCCCCCCCAGCAAACGGTGGGTGGCGAAATACCCCAGCAACTGCCGGGTTAAACTTTGGACTCCAAATTCTGCCATAGAACCGGAATTGCGCGATCGGAGGGTGCAGAAAGCCTCAACGCAACAAGCTTCGCTTAGCGGGGGCTCTGTCCTTGTGAATCCTTCCAATCAAAAGGCTTGGACTAAATTTATATAAAAAAATGTGGCCATCATACACATTCACTGTCCTCGCCTCATCATCTACGTTTTTCTGTCTACGGCCACGCCTAGGATAAAGTGCTGGTTAGCAGTGGGCCTCAATCTCTTGTTTTCTATGATGCAAGACCTTCGAGATACCCTCGTTTTGCTAAAAGTTTTCCTTTTTATTCATTCACACATGACAATAGTATTGTTGAGCAACAATATACAAGATTTGTCGACATAACCTTATTCAAACAGAATGAGTGGCCCGATTTGAAGACTTTGAAGACTTTGAAGCACTTCTTTTGTTCGTTTTATGACATACGGCAGAATGATCGTCAGTAATGTAAAAATGCCCTAACTACCACCAAGGTGGTCGTCTATCATTGGAACTACTTTTGGGTATGCCCCATTTATGACTTTCGATGCAGGGAAAACAAAACACTTTGGAGAATTGGGGCCGATAAGGGGTGCTTTATACGCGGCGGGGCTACTTTGTTGTCGCTGGTGGGCCATCGTGCCGCGGTTTGTCAGCCTCTGATCAGTCAGAGCTCCGATAGAAATAGTACCGTTCTTCACGACAAGCAAGTGATAGCCGACAGAACTCAGGACAGAGAGGTCGCTGCTGCAGACCTTTAAATAGCCAACGTACCTAGTGACTGGATCACAAATGCCCTTTGCCAGACCATTATTTTGGGGCAGTCGATGCCATCCACATTGCACACTGCAGTTGCACAGTGCACATAACACATGTACCGATGATTGCTGCGGGCGTGGCAGAGGGGTTTGAATTCCTCCAGTGTGCGGTGAGTGTCGTGGACCACGGGTGCTGCCGAGGGGTACCCAGGGCACGCCTTCGACCTACAGTGTGCGATCGCTGGAAGTCAGCGTGACAGAACTGTCGCTCCGATCAGTTGCGCAGGATGGCAGTCGATGGGGTTAACTGACTAACAGTTTCTGCTGATTTGGCTAAAACTT
The DNA here is from genome assembly GCF_019059575.1 of Amphibalanus amphitrite. NCBI lineage: Eukaryota > Metazoa > Arthropoda > Thecostraca > Balanomorpha > Balanidae > Amphibalanus > Amphibalanus amphitrite. The sequence goes on along the minus strand of NW_024882723.1, from coordinate 27,401 downwards.
GTATATGACAGGGCAGTTCTGTCGGTATAGGTTGGAGAAAACATGTAAACGTTTTTAAAACGTTGAACTTTTACCGAAGAGCTTTGGAGGTTATTTTTTCTCAACTATTTCCATTTAGACGAAGCCTGCCTCCTGAATGGGAAAAAGATGTGTTCGAGCCTTTCATATCAGCCCAGCGAACTTCCCCGCTCCATTTATATTTGTTTTGTAATCTCCTTGTTGTCGGGTTCCATTGTGCTCCGACGACTGGGGTGCGACGCATCCCGTTCCGTTTTTGTGGGATCGGTACACACGCAGACACACACGCGCGCGCGCACGCGCCACACAGGCCGCTTTGACCTTTGTTCGGTGGCCTGACGATTTTTTTTATACTTTTTACTTGTATTTATTAATTCATATGGTGAACATGTGTGCGTTGTGCCGTGCGCGTTGACTTATCACGATTAGATGGCAGTTTATGGCGCCGACTATATCCGGGATGCCTTGGGGACAGAGACAGCCCTCCCCCGGAATAGCAGTGTATCCCCCGGCCCCCCCCCCCCCCCCAAGCAGCGGCACCGACAGCGGCGTAACAAAGACCACGCACGTGATGGCTGATGGGACCGTATGAAATATACAAAATACATGTCTCTTACGGGAATTCAAATTGTGAGGAAAAGCCTCGAGAGCTAGGTTTAAACAAATATTGTGCTTCCTCTTGATTTCTGGTTTTATTGCGATATATGCTAAATCTGCTCCAAGACAAAACAATTGTTATTGAAGTGCTGGCTGACTATTGAGAAGGAGCAATTTTTGTGTCTCTGCATTTAATTTTTTATTTGTAGGCTGTATTGTAATATTTTGGTTAACGAGCTGATAAGATTGTGATGTATTCTGACGTTGTTTTATCATGCGCCTAGACAAAAATATTACCGCTTACTCTCAGTCATTTACATATCTTAATCAGCATTTGCCGTTCATTCAATCTATTTTTTCGATCTCACAGCGCGGACCTGTCTGCAGGACACAAAGACAACCGCGCTTGGTCGTCTCACGCGCCCTAAAATCGGCCAATAAAGACGGCGAACGTCTCCCTGAACGACGCATTTCCTATCACCGCGGATTTTGTTGTTTATCGATAGGGCCCTGGCTGTCGTCAATCACAAAGATTTTGTTTCTTGGTCGCAGTGAACGCGCGACGATACAGCGTGTATAAAACAGGAAAGCATCATAGAAACTCTGGCTGTAAAACAGGAAACGTCGGAGGAACTGCTCGAGTGAAACAGGGGGCATCAGTGAGCATCGGTTTCAGTGGCTGGCGGCCAGAATTCAGACAATGGTCGTCGTCGGCGCTCCCCCTGCTCTGGTGATGCGATGGCGTCTCTGAACTCAGATTTTCTGGAGCGTCAGCCCGCGGCCTGCGGGACAGACCGCTCGGTGTGTTGTACAGCCGCCAAAGTTCTGTCACTTCTACTGAACGCTTAACCGCGCCTCGCCACGTACTTCTGCCATCCCTCTCCCCCACACCACCCTACTCGTGTCCTACATCACCATACTGGTCTCCTGTGCTCTCATCCTATCACTCTTACCTCCCACTTCACCACGCACTTTCACCATCTTCCCCGCTCTCGACCGGCCAGTCCGTCCGATCCCCTCAGTCCCCTGACAGCCAATCCGTCGGATTCCACGGTCCTGACTGGTCAGTCCGTCCGATCTCCTCCGCCCCCGGCCGTCCAGTCCGTCCGCTCCCCCCTGGTCGCCGACTGGCCAGTCCGTCCGATCCCTCAGTCCCCGGCAGAGGGATCGGACGGACCCTGGGGACAGAGACAGAGTCCGTCCGATCTCCTCAGTTCCCGGCCGGCCGGTCAGTCCGTCCGATCCCTTTAGTCCCACCCAGTCCATCCGCTCCCTCAGTCCCCGACCGGCCAGTATTACCGGCCCTGGGGCCGACTCGTCCCCCCGGAATGGCCGTGTTTTCGGCGAGCTCCTGCTGCGCGCGGACGACCGTCGGGAGCGAGGTGGAGACGGCTGCGCTGCTCCCGGTACTCGGGGGAGCGCTGTACTGCAGCGGCGATGACCAGACTCCCTCTGCCCAGCTCGCTGTCTGCACGCATACGACCAGGGGAATGTCCGCTACTGCTTATGGGGAAAGGGTGGATACTGGGGTGAGAGGCAGTTTTTGTGTAGTAAAACTTTGTGATAATGGGCTCATGTAACTAAGTGAAGTCACTTTCTGCTCCTGAATTTGTTACTTTGTTGGCTGTCCTTGGATTGGTGTTGTTTACCGAGTGAATCAATTTGTCACCTTGTCTGTGCGCGCCGGGTCGTTTGTTTTAGTGTTCATTTCGCCGCGCCGGTGTGAGAAACGCCCTCCAAGAAGGCCGTCTGGCCCTGCCTAACACTGGCGTTAATGTGCGCGGCGTCGCCGGCTTGGTCCGCGCCCGGCCTATTTACGCCCTTGTTTGTGTGGCGAGCGCCGTCGGGCTCTCCAGTTAACGGCGAGAGATCGGTGACAAATGCTCCACTCTCACAAATGCCTTCTAAATTGTAGGCAATTAAGATAAAAACGATTCAGTTTAGCTCCATTTTTTGTTGGAAGCAAATTTTCTGCTCTTCACTGTCCGACTGAAATTTACCAGTCCGATGGGTGTCTTCGTTATCTCTTTGTCACGGTTGAGTGAGTGTTGTGACTTCGAGTTTGACGGCTGGTGTCAACAGCCAATCCCTCCTGAGGGCTCATCGCCTCGTTCATCGATTTTCGGCCTGTTAAACCCCTGTCGGCTACGATCCCCTTCCCCTCCACTTCCCTCGCCGTCATCACAGCGACTGCACCGCACCCCTGCCGCCCCGCCGACTCGGCGGGCATCCCCGCCCCGCCCCGCGCCGGCAGGCCTCGCCGCCCGCTCGCGGCGGCATCTCACGTCCGGCCGGCCCGCCGACGTGACCCAAGTTTTCCGCGTGGGCCCCGCCCCCCTGTTCGGAATGTGGCCACCGCGCCGCCTCCGCCTCCTCCGCCGCTCGACTCCGGGTCCGGGACTCTGATCGGAACTGGATTGCAGGCCGAAGTCGGCCGCTGGCAGTGCGCCGAATCATCCCCCGAATTTAGGTCAGCCTGCCGGAGTTGGCGATACAGTGTATCGTTCCACAGATCCGCTGACGATGAAAATGCGAGTTTGGGCTACCGAGGAGGTGACACCTCGCGCCACCAGTCCATGTACGAGTATTTCGCCCGCCCACGCCGCCTAGCCAGCCAGCTAAACGTCCAACCAGAGTCAGCGCTATGTACCTGACCTGTCCCCGGTCTGAAGATAGTTGGAACAGGGCTTGACCCTTTTCATAGCGCCCCGCCGTGATTGGATATGAATCGACTGAAGTGTGAATTGGTGTCTGGGGCCCGAGGCGTGTCGAATTTTCGGGAACTGCGCGGTCCGGTGCGGCGTTTGATCTATCGGGTGTCGATAACAGCACGGGTTACCCGCCATTTAAAACGAAAGCGATTAATCGCAACGATAGCAACAGTAACTTTCCTGAAAAATCCTATGTTTTCAAGCACATGCATCTGTTTTTAGTTTGGATACCATACCACTGTGTATCTCATGTAAAGCAGGGCTGGTGCTAGGTGGATCGTAATCAGTGATGCCTTATCTCCTGATAAATATTTTTGGGATGATTTCATGATCTCACATAGTCTTACCAAGAATCATTAGTCTTATTTTTTCTCCGGTCGCCACTTCAGGGTATATTTTATTTTTCTACGAGATGAAGAATGACGCTCATGCACGAAGAATGCACTGGTGTCTGGGTCTCGACCGGATTCTGTGGCATTATAAATCACTTCTAGCCGATTCATTTGCATAGGTCTCTTGTTAGCAGAACCCTGAGGTGCGCTTTGAAGTGGCTATCGACCACATCTCTCAAACATACGCCGTTTTAACGAAGTCTTAAAATGAGTTGCTGGTTTCGTATTATTTTTTATATAGATTATCCGTTTATCCTTTAAAATTTCGTTATGAAAGATACATTCGTGTCATCTCTTTTATCCCATCAATGATCTCCGTTTGTTTCCAGCTATTGTCCTGAGACTCATACTTCTTGCCGAATCGACAGGGATGACCTTTGCTGACCAGGCCGTGGCCCGAACCGACCGTTCGTGGTCATTTCCAGCTCGTCTATGATGCCTGTGACAACCCTCACCGGTGGTGACCCTCGCTGACCTTTGTTGACCCGCCCGGCACCCTCCTGTGACCCCAGGTGATCGCGGCGGCTGCGGTCGGTTTCCGCAGCGTGGGAGTCGAGCTGAACCCGTGGCTGGTGCTGTTCTCACGGCTCTGGGCTCGCCGGGAGGGTCTCTCTCCGATGGCGTCTTTCCGGCGGGCTGACCTGTTCTCTCAGGACTTGACCCAGTACCAGAATGTGGTCATATTCGGCGTCAAACAAATGGTAAGTGGCGGGCCGATTGGGGAGAAACTGGCTGATGAGGGAGGGTTTGCTCTTGGCTAACATCGAGCTGTTTAATTGTTGTTATTTTATAGATTGGCATTGGTTTTGTGAGACTTGATTACGACATGATCGGGACTTGGTTCCACAAAATTCAGTTTTACTGGCCTTGGTGGTGGGTGTTAAAGCTTTTGCTTAGAATCTAATGTCACTGGAGAGGTCACATTTCGCGTCTGATGAAATCGGCCGACGGACGATAGGATAGCTACAATATAAGCCCGCCTGTCTCTGGCTGTGTGGGCCGGCTAAACTCTTGAATCTGGAGGATGATGTTTGAAAAGTTTGTTCGGCTAATCATATCACAATGCATGGATAATGTACTTCGACTTCGTATTCTTGATTCGGAAATAAAAGTATCGAATAAAAAGTTTTGAACTATCGAGGGATGAATGCATTTCCGGCTGGAGTGGTATTTTGTTTGATTCCATTCCGCAACGAGTGCACTGGGCTGCATTGTCTTCAAGTTAGATTCCCAGTCTGCATTTCCTTTCTTCATATTGACACTCAATTATGGCTCTTATCCTCTTGAAACGCTTTCTGCTTCAAGCGTTCCTATCTGGTCGTGACAGCACTCAATGGCAGCAAAAGGTGAACGATGATGAATGGCTGGATCAGATATCCACACCGCCTGTGTTCGCTGGAGGGGCTTCTGTCTGCGCCTCTAGTATTTTGCGATGCAAGACAACGAAGAGCGAATATTTGTGAACGATTCCTGGTTAAATTGTGCGTGTAATTTGATGAAATTCGCATGTTTGTTCGATAAGGCTTCCTGTACATAGATACCCGTCGCGCTGATCTCTAAACATTTCACATTTCATTTCACGGCAATCATTTCACAATGCAGTGTTTCTGTTATTGCATCATCAGTTTTCCGTAATTTTGTTTCACATTAGCGTTCCGCCTTTATCCGTGACATGCGTCGTATTTTTATTGGAAATGAATATATTTACTTTCTTTACTTTATTGTTGCAGTTGTGATTATTACAGTTAAACCTATTTTAACTTACTGTTAAAATATTGTCGGAGTTGATATTATATTTGTTTCATCGTGGTTCATATTTGTCTTTTGATTTTCTTCTTTTTTTAATTAGGTTAATTAGGTCGAATTATGAAACCAGGGTATTTTTCTTACCCCGGGTCCACAGCTCCACTTTAGCACGCACGCATACACGCCGTTGAAGAAGAGCTATTGTCTGCTGGATTACAAAGCTCACTCTCTTTAATCAGCCGGGGTAACAAACACCCTTCACTGGGCCATCCGTCCGGCGTTTCTCCAGCCCTGCCTCCGACCTCGCCCCTCGTAAACTCGCTCTGTCAGCTGCGGGTCCCATTTCTGATGTGGAAATGCGAGGCGCACGGTGCGGACTACACACACCCGGCTAATGTGATATCCCCGCCACTGCGCTGGTGAAGGTCCGTAGAAAAACGGCCAACACATCCTGCTCAGACGAAACTGTGTGGAAGCCTGTCTGCAACCCGAGCTGGCGGCGAGCCGGGTTGAGAGGTCTGAGAAGATGTGGTGGGAACGAAAGAGTCGGGGGCTCGCTCTGGCAGGGTAGTGGTCCTGGGTGTCACCCAAACTGTTCACTCCTTGAATTTAACCCAATACCATGTTTTATTGCTTATTTAGACAGTAAAGACTACATATGAGTTCAATCATCGCTGCTCGCCGTAGAATCTGATTCATCATAACGTCGGAATATAATTTGCATGATTCGCGTGATTAACGTTATCATTCGTAAGCATGTTCTGCGGTCACCGCACTAGAAATGTGTGTATCTGCTCTCCAGTTTCATATTTATGTCTGGCCGATAAGTGCCAGCAGGCATTCAAGTAGATCCGGCTGAGAGCAATACAGTAACGGGGCCGAGTTTTCAGCCTTGTAATATTTGTACGCCGCTACCGCTGCCATTTTATTCCCAGATCAGTGTGGAAAATCGCGTAAAGCGTTCGAACGCTAGGGGCGTTCTATTTCTGGACGGCCGTGTGGCGCTCAGTCGATGGGGAGATGCCAACTCTGAGAGCATCCAGTGCCGAGGCTAAAGCTGGCCGTTCCCAGCCCAGTGCTAAAACTGGTAACCCCGTGATAAAACTGGCACCGTGCAGCCCCCGGGGCTGAGCGCGATTCCGCTGCACTTATTCCCGACCTGTCTGCTCACTGGGTCCACCACGCTGATTGGTTTTTCTCCCCCGGGTACGTCCCGAGAATCTGCTGATATTAACCGCGTGGGTGGCGTCTTCAAGTTAGTGAAAATAGCGTAAAGCAATGTGGGCTAGATAGCTTGCTTTTGCATGCATCATGTTGTGATTCCGTTCCCTGCAATGAAATACAAACTGAAAAGGGTTGTTGTTTTGCTCGTGATAAAAGAACCGAAAATAGATGCTTCAGTGCTACATTATGAAAAGTTTACGTGTATAATAAGTGTATATGCGCATTGAGCATCTGAAGGGGGCAGATTCGCCATTCGGGATTCTCAAGGGTCCTGCAGTAGCCGTACCGCCGCTGACTGGTAGGTAGGCTGCGCCGCTCGACACACCGGTCATGCGGTACAGCCTACCTACTCAGGCAGCCGGCTCGCCCAGCTAACATCCTCTCCGCGCCTCCGCGGATCCCAGTCTCCGCGGGCGGACAGCGCTCGCTCCGCGCTGGCGGAGAGGAACAACGCAGAGAAAAACAATCATCGGTGCTTAATATTGGATTCAGCTGAGCAAACATTTGGTTTCTGCGGCACGCAGAATCGTCGTGCCGTGTCGGCAGCTGTGTGGAAAGAAAGCTCGCCGGACGCGCTCGGGCAATTTACGGAGACGGCAGACGCTGTTTGGTTTGGTGAGTCTCTCGAAACGATGCCGGCTGGGAATTTAAGCGATGTGGGCGAGCTTGATGTGTAATTGGACGGATAACTCGACTGTTTTGAGTGCTGCATATTATGTACAAGAACCGAGAGTGTTGCTATTTGGTCGCCATGCCGCTCCCTTCACACTTATGTTTACTTCCAAGTTCACTTTATTCCAAGTTCACTTTATAGAAGCCGACGTTTTACACGATTTAAATCGAAGCGGAGGCTGAACGTTCGGCTGTCATACCTTGAAATAAGGTTCCCATGTCTTCAGATGTTATTTGTGGCTGCAGGCGCAGGAACCAGCGCCAAACAATGAATTACCGCGTCAAACCCAGTTGTAAAAAACATTGCTCGTTACTTCGATTTTATCTTTAAGCTCCTGCCAAAGAAATTCCAGACGTTCAAGTGATATTTCAGTGACATCTAAGGATAGCGAATGAAAAATGTCACCATTCTTCGTATAAACGTGGTAGGTAATGCAGTAGCTGAATTAACAACGTTCAATAGTTATGTTTACATCGCATTTAGTCAAAATGCTAGCCTCAAAAGTGCAAAGATTATGAGGGCGGTTAAAAAGGATCGTCAGCTGTTCACGTGCCACTGCGGTCGACTGGTTGCACTGTAAAACTTCTGAGGTCCAAGTGAAAGTTTCTGGACCGATCTGTCACACTAATGAAGCAACTGTTCCTGGGCACTGTGTCGTCGAATTATAAGGCACGAACTAACACTGTCCGAAATCCAACCACGAACGGCGCCGCTCCCGGCAGAACTGCGAGAAACTGCTAAATCAGCGCGATGGATCTAACCTAACCGGTCGAGACTGTTAAGCGTCGAGCGTGTGATTCGATTTGGTCGGCGGGCCTTTGGGCGGGGTCACGGTGGACGGTCATCTGGTCGGCTGCAGGCCTGCTGACCAGGTGGGAATGTCGCCCGGCGGGCCTCAGCGCCGGAAATAGACGGCCCAGGGGACTGCGGCGGTACTAACCAGAGCACACCGCCACCCTCTGCAGCGGCCCGATCGACAGCCAGCCTATCCCCCCTCTGTCTCTGTCTCTGTCTCTCTCTCTCTCTCTCTTTGTCTCTGTCTCTGTTTCTCTCTCCCTCTCTCTCTCTCTCTCTCTCTCTCTCTCTCTCTCTCTCTCTTTCTCTCTCTCTTATTATTTTCATTTAAAAAAATCATAGAACTCCCTGAATATGATGCAACACCATACAGCTGAATCATGAAATTTCTTCCTTCAAAATTAATATCACATGATTTATAGCCCAATACATCATTCTTACCAGTCAAAATGATATGCCATATAAAGCACCGAATCGAATATCTGAGGTCTATTAACTGATAATCCAACCCACAGGTATGGGAAGTCCTACATGATTCGCCTGCGATGCATTATAGCAGTCAATGACGCAATCTTGGTAGTTCTATGCATTTATATAATCTCGAACACGATCAGAAAAAGAATGTATTCCCATAACACTGCTGAACGACTCTTTGTCACGCTCTTGGAAACCTTAGCAGCTCCCTCCACGTCAAACAGACAAGTTTGCCAGTGGATGCATGATGACTGAAATTGTAAAACTTGGCCGCTTCTTGGCACCAGTATGCTGCTGTGAGTCCGTGACCTGACTGATGGCTCTCTTCGAGGCGCTAGCTGCCGACCAAATCATCGTCATTGATATTTATGAGAGCCTCACTCTGAGCGCGGCCGCCGCTCGCCTTTGAGGAGACTGAGACGGAAACTTGGCTCTGACCCATCGCGTCTTCCACTTAACCCCATTATAAATGTATCGGCCGGCCTGGCGGCCGTACCCGGGTGCTGGCTGGCACCTCTCCGTCCGCCGGGCTGGTCGACGATGACGCCTCGCTTTCCTGCTGTTCTCTCTCCCTCCCCCTCTCTCTCTCTCTCTCTCTCTCTCTCCCCTTTCCCCTCTTTTCCCTCTCTCCCCTCTTTCTCTCTTTTCCCTGTCTGCTTCTTTTTTCTCTCCCATTCGTGCTTTCTCCCCTGTCGCTCATTTTCCTCCTTTTTTCTAGATGACAATTTTTACTTTGTTCATTTTTTTCTGTGTTACTTTTTATTGCATGTTTTCCTCTCCAGTTCCTCTTTTTTTTTCTTTTTTCTTCCGGGCTTCATTCTTTTTTTCTATTCTAACTTTTTCTTCTTTCTTTCCTGCGACTTTTTTCCTTTTCTTTCTTGCTACTTCCTCGTGGTATATAAATGTGCGGTTTCGCAATGTATCGAAATTTTGTTCTCGTTCTTGCTTTTTCAAACTGCAGCTGGGCGTAAGCGCCATTTTTCTGAAGCTGTTGCAAAACGTTTGTCACGCTTATTCCTAGTATCTCTTTTCTCTCCGTTCTTGATTGCGGTGCTTCCCTCGTTTCTCTGCTGAATTTGCAATGTATTGCACATTGTCGTTACCAACTTTTCCGTGATTGTTTGACATTTGTATAATTCGCTCGTTCTTTGCGGCTGTTAAATGCCGTTGACGGCGGGGCGGAATCATTAGTTTTGTCGCCGGCCGTATCGAAGGACGGATATTGAGGGAGTTCGTGTGCATGCGACGGCCGACGGCGGTTCTGAGCCCTTCAACCCTGAACGATGGTGCCGATAGGGCGCACAATGGCGGTGAGGTGGAACGACCGGCGCGAATAGACTCGTTAGGTTCTTGGCGATGGCGTTCTGAAGGTGTTGGCGAAATTCTGAGCCCACTCGCAGCACGGCGCTCGACACTGCCGTCGTTTAGAGAACAGAGAGCAGACCAATCGTCTACAAAAGCACCTGAGAAGTTTTGTTTGATACTAATGATGTGCCGTCAGGCGGCTATCGCTTTCAGTGTCTTTTATCAGCGGGGAGGTCCCTCCGATATTTGCTCGCCGGCTGTCGAGCGATCTGTTACCGACATATGCAACTGATCAGTACCGGTTTTTTGTCAAACTGAATAGCACCAGTTTTTTTTTTTTTTTTGTCGAATACGGTAACGGTGCGGAATTTCTACGGCTGTGGCAAGAACTCCGCTCCCCGGAAAGTGCTTTTTGCGTATTTTATGTGATTATGGCTTCAAACAAAGGTGTTAAGAGTGCACTATAAACCGAATATCTGAAGACTGGGATCTGTTTCCACATATCTCTGGTGGCGAAGGTATAACAACGTATTTGCTTGTGTGGGTACATATTTTACTTGTGGCTGCTCCACCCACCCAAGACGCTGTTACGCCCAGAAGTGTACCTACATATGTGAGCTGAATCCGAATTATGCGGCTCTGAGCTGCTTAGCAGTACGAATGTGTCGTTATAACCAAAGTTTTGATTGCCTCAAATTGAATTTTTGTATTTTAAGCTTGCTTGCGTTGTGCATTAACAATATATGTAAGTACAATTGCAAATTTACGTCCGTGTTTCTTATAATAGTCAATTTGCCCATCACCTGGATCTTTTTATGTCTGCTTAAAGTTGATGTGCTGCTGTTTGGGGACTGTCTGGCCTTCTTTACTTGCGGTTAGATGTTTGACTTTTATAATTAAAAACGAGCTGGTTCCGGACGTAATTTTACATGATAATACTCCAGCGACATAAGTGTTGACGCCAGTCGCACAGGATGTAAACTTAATCAGAGTCGTTTTCAAAGTTGGCCCTGCAAAGTCTGGAGATCTGGAAATGGGGCTGCGGCAGATCCGCATCGGGCGGAAATCCGGGGCATTGGAGCCGACACCCCCGCGTCGAATCTCGCAGCAGTCTCTCAAAGAGTGGCCTGGGGTACTGTGCAGTCTGATCCTACAAAATGCAGTGATAGTCGCATCGCTCTGTGCGGGAAGCGTTGATGGTATGATGGCCTCCTGCATGTTTGATAAAGGCGCCAGACACCAGACGATATGCGCCTGTCTGGGTATGATTGCTCGTAATTTGATATTTGCCGTGATTAGCGTCAAACTTATAGCAATAATAAAATAACGCAATGTCTCTCGTGGCCGATAGTTCCAAGATGAATGCAGTTCTGCTGTGATTTTCTATTTATGATATCGCGTCTCGCCGGAGTGTTCGTCCGACTGATGCATCTCGTGAGATTGTATATGTAGGTATCTGTCATGTAATGAGCATCATAGGACAGCGAGACGAATTTTAGATGAAGATTGCATAATGCACAGTGACTTCCGCGATGCTAGAATAGAAGCAGCGCTGTACTGTTCGTGAGACGCGACCGTAGTGTGGTGTGGCGCTTAACTGAAATACCACAGGCCGTGTCACACAGGGGACTGCTAAAGATTTATTTACCTTTTACATGCGACGTTACATTCATTTATTCATTCTGCAGGTGGCTTGCGTCACACAGCTTCCCATGTTTCCAAACGAGGTCGCCGGGGTCAAGTAGTATGTCAGGAAGCGCCACCCTCGCGCTACCGATTGCGTGACACTGGCTTTACAGCACCTCGTATACCTACGTATCGATCAGGACAACAGGTAGTGCCGGCGGTTCTTTGTTCACGATCGTATTTGGACCATATGGCTTCACTGAAGGAATGACTCATAATGTGGGTCATGGCAACGTTAGCCACTGCAGCCGGTCGGACCCTGACCGATCCGTCCGTGGCACGTGCACCTCTCCGATACCGTCCAAAGGAAGGCCTAAGTGAGACTGGGCCGGGTCACCGGCACACACCGAAGTGGCGTTCAGGGTCATACCGGCCATCGAGTCGCCGCCAGAGAAAAGTGACCGATACTTTAAACGGAAACTCAATCAGAGTAGATCGCTGCAGTGGCGCGGCGCCGACATGGCCGAGCGATATTGGTACTGCTCTCAACTGGTCGGCTCTCTGAGCCGGGAAGCCCCTGGGGTACGGACCCGGAGCCTGGGGTCCGGTGCCGGCCGGTCGGTCGGCCACGGGTGCCCTGAGCGGCCGGGCCGCGCTCCTTTGTCGCACGGTGAGCGCCGCCACTGCTGCGGGACAATGGCCGTCAAGTGGTGTTTGTGGCCCGTGTGGGCGTTGACAGGCGGCTCGGCCCCGGGCGGTTTTAGCAGCAGTGTCTGGAGATTCGTCTGAGCAGCCGGTGCTTGGCGATCACCGCTCATCAAAGACGGTGCGCCCTCGGAAGTCGCTCGAGTTCACAGGAGTGAGGCGACTGAGGGGCATTTATCTGCTGTCGCTCGGACATTACCCTTCTTTGAAGGAAAGGTTATCCTACTTACGGCAAGGCGTCGGCCTCTTAAACCACCATACAGCTCATCACTTCTCCCGTTATGTAATCTCGCCATGAGTTCCTTCAGTGCATGTGGCGCCTGAGTGAGCCCTCATTCAGAGGCCGATGGCCGCTCTTTGTGCCGCATTTAGTCGCCGTTAAGTGGCCACTGTGCTGTCTCTGGGGCCGATACTTGTCGCCCGCTCTGGGCCCATCTCTCGCGAGCCGGGTGCCCGCCGACGCCCGTTAATCCCGGATCGTTTCCGTCACGGCCGACGCGCCGGCTCCAATTGAAGCGACGTTAGCGACGACCGGCCGTCGCTGTGGGCCCGCAACCGACCGGGGGGATGGGAGGGCGACGACCCGTCTGCACGGGGTACTCTGCCGCAGGCTATATCCGGACTCCGGAGACGCTCCCAATATGCTCCTGAAGGTATTTGGGAAGCGATGAAATTATCTCTGAAACGTGTGTCGGGTAGTTTTGACTCGCTGTTGGTGACCAGTTCTGATATGAGGTGTGCATTGAAAATAGGCATGTGTTTTGTGAGGCTCCAATTACTCGAGAAGAGAATCGGTAAGGTATCGTATCGGTGTAACTCTTGGCTGTGCCGCGTGCAGTGTATTCTGACGATACCGAAAAGTAAGAGTTTGGTCGATCGGGGAGTGAAGGAGGAGCTGACTCACTCGGCCTTAGCCCGGGCCGACCGCTGACGGCTCTGTGCAGGAGTCTTATCCGCAGAGATAAACTCGTTCGTGGAAGCTCTTTCCCCCAATACAACACTGTGTGAAAGACGTGTGTGTCAGGCATGACCCACGGCACCACGCCATTTTTAGCCGTCTGCGTCGCCTGGCAACACTGAAATTCCAGTCGAAAAGTTCCTCACTAGCTCAGGTTGGGGAACGACCCTCCGACCCCCTCGCGTTGATGTGCCTGTCTGTTTGAGTAGTGGTAGTTTATCGGCGCTTTTTAATTATGCTATCAAGTGTGCCTTGTTACTGGGTCTAAACGTTTCTAAATAAACGAATTGTGGAAGTTATGAGGCTACAACAGCGTTTACGAAGTCATTTAAACCTCATTTCTGCTAGTTAGTATGATAGTGGTGATAGTGGTTTCTCGTAAGATCCAATAAGTGGACTCACTTTAGACAAATTGTACCAATTACAAAGCTGGCATGGTACAGCGTTGGCCGCCCTCCTCTATCGATACACGAATCCAGACGACGGAAAATAGTTCCTGAGCTCAACCATCAATCATTTCGGTGACGACGCCATAAACGCGATAGAGAGGCTCTAATAATATATAGCGCGGTCGCGTATCATCACAGTAAGTCGTGTTCAAACAGGCCCGGTGTCCCTGTTGACCCGCGCGTCGGTCGGTCAGCACAAAGGCCAATATACGGGCGGTGACCTCGACCCTGTGGGCACGCATTGCACTGTCACTGGTCACTTGTGGTCATTTTTATGCAAGGGATTGCCAATCGTCGGGTCAAGATCTTTCCTGGGAATACATTTTTACGCATTTATTTATACACTATATGTACACAGTACAGTCAAACTTATTCATATTTGAACTGAGATTGCATGCATTTATTGATATTCTGCAGGGTGAAAGAGTTACTGCGAAGTGTCAGAGCTGGGCTTGCGTCATCTCTCAATACGGGGACATGTTTCCCGTGCTGCTCTCGCCGCCTTTGCCTATCTTGGTTTTTGTTTCCTGACCAGCATGTCAAACATTTTGCCTCTAGAAAATCTCAAATCGCATTTAAAGCAGCAAAGGATGAGAAAATATGTTATGGCCGAAATTTAATCTTTTTTAAACTAGTTACCAAGCAGTCCAAAGCCGACCCTGTCTGGGTATCTATCGGTCCAGGGTTCTGATTCCCAAGCTGTCACCACCGACCCACACGACTGGGTGGTCCTGTGGCGGCCGATATCACCGTCTAACGACTCTCACACCAGAAGGCCCTCCCAGCTGCCGCCCGGGTCGCGTCATTGCCTCCAGAGCACATGGTGTGGTGCCTCTGGTGGTGGCACTAAACGGAAAAGAAAAACGGCCGTAAACTGCAGCAAAATGACATGAATTGGTCATCACAACGAAATGCCGAGTCTTAGTGTTAGTTGGCCCGTAAGAGATTTATCCCGTAACAAATTATGATAAAGGTGCGTTAAAATGAATTTTGTTTTAATTATATGTCAATCTGTATTCTGCATGTTTTATGCAAATATAAATACCTGGCGGTAGGTGTATTCCGCCAGCTTGCATTCGAGCATAGTCATGCATTCGTTGATCATCTACGTTGCGAAAACAAGAGTGACTTTATTCGCCAATATTAAAAACAAATGCACTTCTTTACTCCCTTTCATCCGTGGAAATGTGTCGTGGGACAACACTAACTCAATTATTTTCCCACTATATGCTCTTGCATCAAGGCATTGTTCAGTGTAACAGCTTTAGCGTTGACAAGCGCCAGTGGCACTTTGTTTCCATGGCAATGTAGCCTGAGGCAATGAAGCTAAAATCGACAAAAGCGCTCTGACGTCATACGCTGGGAAAATGCCCAATAAACATCGTGGACAAGCTTGCGTTTCGTCGACGTCAAGTGGGGTGGGTATGTCAGTGCATTACGTGCGTCATAGCTGCGCCATTATTGTCTCGCGTTCCACAGTTCTGCCTTCTGGCTCTCAGTACTCAGGGCTTTGGGCGCTTCTGTCCGCTTTTCCACGTCTGTGCATTTGCCAGTCGCGCCATGTATATTGGTCATTTGTCGCTGATCTGAGCAGGGTCATCTTCATCTTCGGACATCTTCGCTTCGCTCCCGTCTGTCGCGAGTTTCCATTTTCCTCTCTTCGTCCCAGCTGCCATCGCCTCGTCAACCCAGCTGTCCTGCGGAGAGTCTGTACACCTGACTGCACCTGGGCCCAGATAATGGCTGGTGCCTGGTCGTCTGGTCGCCTGGTCACTCATAGTGTACCAAAAGGTACCACGAATCAGTGGCTCCCGTGTTGAAATAATCAAATTTGAATATGTCAAATAACATAAGCCGTCGTTGTCGCCCCATGTCCGTCAGTCGGCTTTTAGAAGTAACAGAAAGAGCTGGCGACGACTATCTCCCCTCGTGACTGACACTCAGGTTGTCTGTTGGCTTCTTTAGGTAGGTGTGCTGTGAGTTTTTTATTTTCCTGTCGCTGTGCCCGGTGTCACCTTGACACCGTCGTCTGGGCATTGCATTTCAGTATCCCTGTCAGAAATAGCAACCAGGAGGTGCACGACCCGCTCTTATTTCCCTCATCGACCATCTGTTCACCCATTCCGATGTGATGAGCTTGAGGAGTCCAGAGCATTTTGGTCTGGAGAGACCACCTGGGGATGGATCTCTCCTCCCTGAGATAGGGGGAGACGACCCCCATCAGCTCTCCAGCTCTGTCGGCAGACTGGCCGCCGACCCGTGACTAATTCCATAATGAGCTCAGCTCGCTGAGCCAGGGGCCCAGATGGAAGCACACGTGGCGACAGGAATGTCGTGGCGGCCACCCGCCCCGCGCGCTGTGGCGTGCTGGACTCCTAAACTATCCAAGGTTTTTGTCCCAATCTACCGAGCTTATCTCAAGAATGTCATCAAGAATGCCTTGGAAGTTTCGGCGTCACCGTCTACATATATCTATACACATGGCGCTAATGACCGCCATGTCTGCTACCGTCGTGCGAGACGCGAGACTTCCCAGTAATATCCATTTCCCAGAGCTGTCTACGTATGCTGCTTGGGGGCCCGATTTCCTCTCGGCATGCGGGACATGTTAGCTGGTTGTAACCGGTCACTGGTTAGCTGATTCCACTCTGAATGCAGGAGACACAGGTCGGTCGGTCACCGGTCCATCAGCGGCTGGATCAAAATGTCAGCTCCGTATAACCAGGCCTGCCAGCGGCATGTCGTTCACCAGGCGCTGTAATGCCGCCCAAACTGTTACCTGACTTGTGGCAATGGTATGTGGCATAATATTCTTGTCAGCAGCGGTTATAGGAGTACTATAACAGCTGACGACGCTTGGGTCAAACTGTCGGATTCCTTATAGCTGGATCGAATTCTCGGCTGACGGCCGCGTCATGCAACACGTTGGAGCTGGCTGCCGGTTGACAGTGGGACCGAACTGGACATCCCTTTGCGTGACGGGCACCCCGAAATGGCCCGTGCCGGGGCGCGGGCGGGCAGCTGTCATGTGGGCGGCCGGACTGTCAGCGACGGCAGTGCCGGACAGGTGGGGGCGGACGGCGGTCACTGTCACTTGTGATGGGTCTCACGGGGTCATCGTCGCGCTGGCGACTCTCGGCCCGCACTGTTGGGTCAGCGAAGCCAGGCCGCGCTGACTCAACCTGGTATGATTTTTACAGGACCAGGCTAGGCTAAGTATGCCTGGGCTGGGCTTTACTGAAAGATATGTTGGGGACCGGGACTTTGGTCTGTTCTATGAATCGTTTTGGTCCCCGTGGACCGGACCAGTGAACCCCAGTCCATGACGGTCTGCTGGTCCGGCCCATTATGGTCCACTGGTCCTGCCCATTGTAGTTCGTTGCATGTCGACAGCTGCGGTAAGCCGATGTGAGCACTGAGCAGACAGATTTACACCGCGCCTCGTGGGCGGCTTTCGTGGCCGCGTGGGCGACTCTCGTGGCCGCGTGGGCGGCTCCGTGGGCGTGTGGGCGACTTTCGTGGCCGCGTGGGCGTTGGCGTTATGGGCGTCAGTCGCGTTGCTCCGCAGTCAGACCGGCCATTCGGAGAGATGGTTTGTTGACGCCCGCCGGTTATATCAGTGCGGGCACACTCGACTGTCTGTGTGGAATTAGAGACCGGGCCGGGTCGGGGGAGGCTAGAGCGATGAGAGGAGTCTGGCTACGTTGGATAGTGGTAGGTGAGTCTGGCGGGGCTAGTTTCTGATGCGGTTTTCCCTTGATTGACTAGAATCGTATAATACTTGTGTAGAGAGCTGCCAGCTGGTGATCACGGATGATAGGTATATCTGGTATTTTTCAGCAATGTCTGATGAAGCCCAAACCCGTGCAGACTTCGTTCTTGATCCTCTTCAATGTCGACATCCTTGTTAACAGACCTTGATGGCCCGCTAAACTCCATATTTCTGTGTCCCGCTGTGCTGTCTCCGCGTCTGAGCCGCGTGGCCCTATGTTACGAAACACGTTTCTCTGGCTCTGATCGCGTGTGTGCATCTGGCATCTCACTACTTGGTCCTCAGCCATCTCACCACTTGGTCCTCTCCGAACACTTATCCTCTGACGCACTTTACCTCTGGCGCCTTATCCCTCTGACGCACTTTCCCTCTGGCGCCTTATCCCTCTGACGCACTTTTCCTCTGGCGCCTTATCCCTCTGGCGCCTTTTCACTTTCCCTCTGGCGCCTTTTCACTTTCCCTCTGGCGCCTTATCCCTCTGACGCACTTGCCCTCTTCTGACCTCCCTGCGTCTGTCTCCCCACAGATGCCGCGGCTGGAGATAAAGCTGGCACAGCAGCTGCCGGTGACGGGATGCGTGATCGCCTGTCGCTTCCCCCTACCCACCTGGAGACCTTCGTACGTGATCGGCGAGGGGGCAGACGCCGTCTGGGTCTACTTCCGACCGGGTATGGAGGACGAGGAGCTTCCACCTTCGCCCCCACCGCCGGGTAGGGAGAGGTAGCCGGGTGGGGTGATGGGTGTTTGTATCGCTGCCGGTTCTTAGAGCGGATGTAGGGTAGTGTGGTGCGACTGAAGTCTAGTCGAGAGTCGGTATACGAGGTGTGGCTAAAAAGAAACCGGACTGCTCGTGCTGGGCATAAAGTAGGGGGCCGAAGACTAGCGAGACACTTGACATTAATCTTTATCATATTGTGGTGATGTGTGCCAAATGGCATCTCGATATCGCTATTATTCTTCTTTCCACAGATCTTTGTTTTATCGATGTTCGGCGGCCTTGTCACCGCCAGGTTTCTACAATGAGCTTCGAAAAAAAGAAGGAACATGACGTTCCTTGCCAGACTCAACAGAGACGCTGAATCTGTTCAAGGCTTTAATGTTATGTTTGGTCATATGTCACATGCAAGTGTTTGAAAGGGTTACGAGGTTCAGCACTGGTCGTGAGGATGTCGGTGATGACCCCAAGGTCTGGAGGTCCATCAACGTTCGCGCGCATGTCGAAGTCGAGGGTGGAGACGAAATTGATCGTCTTTTTCGATCATAGGGGATTCGTTCACCGTCAGTTCGTGCTGGAGGTGTACCACAGTCGACCAGCATTTCTACAAGGAAGACCCGGGACGCCTCATTTCACGAGTCAGGCGCACCAAGTGGAATTTCTGGGAAGCCAAGATCTGGGTGCTCCATCACGACAACGCTCCCGTGCATTCTGCCATTAGCGTCAAATCGTTCTTTGCCAAAAAGCAGGTCGCGGTGCTCAAGTACCCTCTTATTTGTCAGACCTACCTCCCTGTGACTTTTGGCTGTTCCTTTAAATGAAAAAGGTTGTCAAGGGAACCCATTTTGAATCGGTCGAGGACATCCAGACCAGAGTGACCAGCGTCAGCGTCTTCGATAAAACAAAGAGCCGTGGAAAGGAGAATAATAGTGATATCGAGATGCCGTTTGGCACACATCACGACAATATGATAAATATTAATGTCAAGTGTGTCGCTAGTTTTCGGGCCCCCTACTTTATGGCCAGCACGAGCAGTCCGGTTTCTTTTTAGCCACACCTCGTATGCTGTCAGTGCGAACTTGTGAATGGTCAGCTCTACGGAGGATGATAGAGATTTTGATGGGTATGTTTTTGGGTCGAGATTTGAGTGATTCAGGTGCGGGAAGAGTTGGTGGTACTGATTTCGGAAGTTGCTGTTAATGTGCTGATGTTGACGAACTGATGTGACAATACATTTAAAGGCTTATTTTGTCAGTGCATCTTCATACCAGTCTCAACCCATTCAACTTCTATTGACGTTGGCATTGCCTTGTTTCTGGCTGGTAGCCAGAGCACTTTTTGTTTTTGTTTTTATCGGTGATGAATCTTGCGAATCTTGCGTAAGTTTGCAAGAAAGCATCTTAAAGACACAAGGGAAGGCTTGTCATTCCGACAAATGTTTTGACTTCTAAGCAACATCCAACG
Source organism: Amphibalanus amphitrite (assembly GCF_019059575.1). Lineage (NCBI taxonomy): Eukaryota > Metazoa > Arthropoda > Thecostraca > Balanomorpha > Balanidae > Amphibalanus > Amphibalanus amphitrite. The sequence continues at coordinate 7,777 of NW_024882723.1, read as the reverse complement.
CCATCCCTTTCCACTCTGTTTAAACCTTTACGCTACGTGCACGTTGTTAGTATCGTAGGCATCGCTTTCCTGATTCTAGGGAGAACAATTTAAGCCATGCAGTCGGTGCGCTTGTAATTTCCCGGGGGGAGTTAATCACACTACTAAATGGGGCCAGCGCAGCATGACTTGTTTGCAAGAAAAACTGAACTACCTACCGCGTGGGTGCCACCATCTATTTGAGATGAAAGCATCTCGACGCAGACTCTCGCGCCTTTAGAATGAGCTTTTCATTTTTGTTTGACGCATTTTTGGTGCGTGGCCGCGCTCTTGTAAGTGGGATTTTCTTGGCGTCGGCTAACTTTCTGGAGCCTGTCATTAGAGCCGGCTGATGAACGGGCCCAAGCGCGGGAGATTGTGAGGGCGGCCAACGTTCAACGCGAATATTATTCAGCCAAAGCGCTCTCTTTGAGCGGAGGTTTGCCGCATTGTGTGAACTGGCGGAGAAGTGTTATGTAAAACAGGAATTTTTAGGTTAACGAATTTTATGCGAAGAACTTGAGCATAGTTTGGCTAAATTTCATTTTTGGAGACAATTGTTCAAACAAAGAAAATTTAATTGTTATGATCCTCTCAACCGATCTTGACAGCCACATATCTGAGGCTGCTTCGGGTGACTTCCCGCCGCGGCCAACTCTGCCCGCGAGCTCCCGGTGCGTGGCATTTGACTGGCGTGTGCGGTCGATTCGTGGTGCGACACCACACGCGCGCCTGAGCCGGGCTGCCTGGCAAGCCATCAGGTGGATTGGCCGCTGTGCGCCGGACGGTTTTCTAGATGCGGTGCAACCATCCATCATGCGGTTGCGACAGCCGCCACCAAGATTGGTACGGAGCGCAGCTGGCGAGGGTGAGACAGGGTCAGACGCTGCCTCAGTGGTTTCTGAGGCTGCTCGTGGTTTGGTACTTACAACCGGGTCGAAGGCTCTTTCTGAACAGCTACGCGGGGCTGTTTTGACCCCGACAGTTGCTTGAAAGGTATCACAAATAAGCCTGGGTAACTTGGAATGAGGCTTGAGTCAACTCTCTAAGCACTATCATCATTGCAATGCGATAGTGGGTCATTCTAAGGATGATGCAGGATCATATATGTTTCACTATTCCAAGCTTCCTGTTCACTAATGAGGAGTCTGAATCTGGTAATTACTTATTACAAATAAGCTGCCATTCACAACCGTTCGCTAAAGCACTTTTCCTTTTTCGTATGACAACACATTTATCCAACTGGTCAGCCGGGCTTCAAATACAAACTATAAGGGAAGACTACATTTATAAGGAAGTAAAATTGACCAGTAACCGGCATACGTAAGGGTAGTTGGGCACTTTGGCCCAGCGACACCATTGGTGTACCTACCCTGACCGGGGTAAATTCGGACCCACATCTGCTGTAACGCCGCACAAAATGCAAACGGCACCTACGAGGCTGTCGGCGAACCCGGCCGATATGACTTTGGAGAGGGAATGCGCACTTCTGCTTAGACGCATACTCAAGATCGTTGCAGTGGCTCGTCGTTGACGGGAAGGTGCTGGGGTAGCTGATAATGGCCAACAAAGCCCTTACAAAGGATAATGAACGCTTTCAGCAGCATCCGAATGCTCGTTTGTGCTTAATTTCCAGGAATCTATTCAAACGCGTTGTTGAAATGTAAAGCGTCAGAGGCAGTCAGATGTAGGTATTGACTTCCCGTTGTATTAACATGTCAAAGGTAGCGCTCTGTTTGTGCGCCTGAAGTGTTCCCCTTGCGATGGCAGCGCTTGTAGTGGGTAGATGAGGTTGGTATGTTGTATTTAAGTCCATACGGTTTTGTCAGCATCAACATTGACTGAAATGATCGGAACAAGAATCGAAAGTTTTTCTCCACTCAGCACTATCCAGCTTAACGCTTGCCGACATACCCACATACGTCCCCCAAGCACAAGTTCGCGTATGCATAAATAAAACAGTTTTGCTCTGACGAGAAACTTTTTAGTGAAACTTGTTTTGTGAGGACTAGTGGCAGGTGATGAAAACGGCACATGAGATAACGAAAAAAGGGATTAAAAGACCGAAGAAGAAAGCAGTTCTTGTAATTGCTATTTCTCATGGTTCGTTGTGGAAATGATCACAACACCGCACCTTTAAGCGCACGTTTGAGTCATTATTTTCTTCATATTGGAATATTAAATTGGTTGAAAAGTAATACATCCATGCTTACCTGCATCTTGCATGCATCTGTTCGTAGTAGCCTGTGAAATGTTGTTCGGTAGTGCCCGCTTCAAGCCGTTTTCCTTGGCAGCCCCCAGACGGAGTACGGTGGACTTATTACGGTCGGCAGGCAGCAACTCGTTCTCATTAGGTGTGCGACATTAACCTTATTGGCTGAGACACCGGAGCACTAATGACGCTACGAACCGATCTTGATTGAAATGGTAAATTACCGGAAAGCGCACGGCGTGAGATCTCGAGCAACACAAGGACTGAGAGCGGCGACAGAGCCAATAAACAGCAACACTCGGCGCGTCTCCCAGCTGTCGCCCCTCTCCGCTCTCTACCCGATGCTCTGTCGTCTCTCCTCCCCTGCTCTGTGCCCATCTCATTCCGACCAAGGTGGCGCACATACGTGTGACAATCTCCATCGGCCTGGGGCCGTCGGTCCGCCGCCCCGGACGGCGCCGGTCTCTTGACCGACGTCTGCAGCTCAAGTGGTCAATCTGGCGCCGCTATGCCCTCGGGGTCTGGCCGGGACGACAGCAGCGGAGACGGCGCGTCGACATTTCGCCGCCGGCGCCACTATTGTCTCCCTGTGGCGCCCGGGGACGCTCCGCCGCCACCCGGCGACGACGAAAACTGGAGCGGAGTGGCCAGTAGCGCGGCCCGCTGGAGCGGCAGCCCCACTGCATTTCAATGAGCCCCCGGCCCTGATTTCATTTAGCTCGAGATGGAGCCAACTATTTTTGTCTCGCTTCTCTCCCGCCTTCTCCCGTCCCTTGGTAAGTGCACTTGTTTGTGGTTTCCGTTTGCAAAGTGGGACGACAAACTCGCTTTGGAGTTATGGCCGACTTGAAATGGAACAGTTTTGTAGCTGCTTAAAGAGACAGTCGCATTATGTCGCCGGTTGAACACAAAAACAAAGCATTAGCATTTACATGTACTTCAAAAAGTCTTTTCAAACAACTTGTGGACGCTTACTCAAGAAAGCGGTAAACCAATAAGCAGTACGTCAACCCACAGCTATAATACAGTGGTTGAAAAGTGTTGGTGCACGAAGAGCGGGCGTATAAAGCATAACGCAGGTAGCATGTAAGTGTAGCGAGACTAGAAACGTCATGGCTATAACTCATGCGACTAGAGCGCACCTGTCTACGGTATAGAATGTGTCCACACAACCTGAAGATAGTGAATACCTACGTGTATCCAATTTGTGCCGTACCAGGAGGATTCGTGAGCGAGTGTGCTGTTTCAAGGAAAACGCTACAGCTCGCACACAATGGCTCTGAAAAGGTGGACAACATGAACGTTGAGCATCAAAAGACGGGCTGACTACTATATACAGGTACCCCGTCGTTTCAATTAACAATGCTTTGTAAAGGACGGGGCGCTGAGGGGAGCAGTCAGAAGCTGCAAAGACGGATGAATAACAGCGCCGTCAAAACCATTGTCACTTGCATCCTACCAGAAAATCCAACAACCCACCTCATTAATCCGCATGCACAATTCATTGGCGCTTGCATTGCTCTCCACCCAGTATCATTAGTATAATGATACCACGATAAGGACGATATACACTGGCAGAACAAAAAATCACCCTCCCCTATTTCTCCTCAGGGCACATTCTCCAATGCACCCCTGTTGATCACATGTGCGGCCGTTGTGGCGTATTCGGTCGTCTCGCCACGCGCGGTGGGCCGTCGGTCGCGGTGTCGCCCAACTCCTAGCGACTGTTTTAGAGCACTTCATGGGCCGGATAAATCCGTTATCCACGGATAAATCCGCGGACCGGATAGGATTGGATTCTAAATTTGTTAAAAAAGAACGGATATGGGCGGGCCGGATTTGGGAATTGAAGGTTGAACCCGGATCAAAACGGATCAAAATTTTAATATTCAACATTGAAGTTAAAATTTAACCTAATGTGTTAAGCGGCAGCAGAGGTTTGATTAAAGTAATAGGCATCATTTTATGACACTCACTTGTCACAAGACTTGTCTTCAAGTGGATAATGTATGCAATGTATGCATGGTTTTTGGAACCATGATGGTCTATGAGATGTATGGCTGTCTGGTCCCTTAGATTGAATTTGTTAGTCCAGTTTTGGGTGAAACCAGTTATTGGTGAAACGGATTATTACGGATATTTTTTGGAAGTTTGGCTGCAATACGGGCCATGGGTGGGCCGGATTCTGATATTCAAAGAAAGGCGGATAATGGGCGGATCTGGATATGACTTGCCGGATATGGGCCGGGCCGGATCCTAAAAAGCCTATCCGTGAAGTGCTCTAGACTGTTTCCCACCTCCCCGCGACCGGCATCGATCCCTAGCGGTGATGAAAGCCAGCCGGGCTGCCGGCACGACGGCGGCCAGCCGGCCCACCGGCGCCGCGGCGACCGCGACCCGGCCGGCCCCTCATGGATCCGCCCCAGGTCCGAGCTGTGGCTGCCCTAACTCGAATACAATCAAGATTGAAGCCAGAACTGACCCAGATACTCGAGCGAGCTGACCCAGTTTTTGGTCGTTCCCGGTCTATATTCGTCTCAAATGCAGCTCGGACCTAGGCGGATCCACAAGGCACCATGTCGGCTTTGTGCGACTGCCGATCTCGGCGCTCACCGCCGCCGAGTCTCCGGCCACTGCACCGCACACCCGACGCCATTTGAGCGGACATTTGGAATATATCACTGTAGTTGCCGTATCACTGGCCAGCGGCGCCGTAGATCCTCCGTGGATCGCGGGCGAGTCGCTGGAGCTGTCCAGTCCGTCAGTCCTGGCTACCAGTCCGTCCATCAGTCCGGGTCACACATTCTCATTCTGTGGGCGCGGTGGGTGGTTTGGTGTCCTCTGACGGTCCACTCTCTCCATCCTCCGCCCCCGCTCTCTGATACCCTCTGAGAGCACCGGTCCAGCTGACACTCATCGCGCCGTTCCCAGCTCGCACTGCGTCGTCCGCTCAGCCGTCTGCCCCCAATATCCGCACTGGTGTGCTCAACGTCCACAGATCCACAGACACACTCTGCCATCTCGCCAGCTCAGCGAGTTCATGGATCTCGCCAGCCGCTTGATCATACACCCAGCACTTTGTGAAACCCCAATCACAGGCTTCCAGTTCAGAAATCTCACTAGTTCGCAGTCTTTTTGTGCAGCGGTGTCGCGATACGTCATGCTAGACGGAGATTCGCGAGCCGGTGATATTGTTCAGACTGGTTTCTGAGGAGTCTGCAGCCAGGATGTCCTCGGCCGTCTGCGTATGGCTGATGGTCTCCATCGCTATGGTGTGCGGCAGAAGGTGCGATATTCGTCCAGGACGCCGCTTCACAGTGTACCTGACGAGAGAACAGTGAACGGTTAGTTCAGGGACTGAATTTAAGAGGGGAGGCGCAGGAGATACACATATAATCGGGGAGAGAGGGAAAGGGACTCCAGAGGTGGGCAAATAGTGACAAGAGGGATAGGGTGAAAGAGACCCAGCAGATAATAAGAAAATCTGTTGGGGAGTGTGCGTGAGAGAGAGAGAGAGAGAGAGAGAGAGAGAGAGAGAGAGAGAGAGAGAGAGAGAGAGAGAGAGAGAGAGAGAGAGAGAGAGAGAGAGAGAGAGAGAGAGAGAGAGAGAGAGAGAGAGAGAGACAGACAGACAGACAGAGAGACAGAGACAGAGACAGAGGAGAAAAAGAGAAAAAGATAGAGAGCAAGAGAGAGAAAGAGAGAGCGAGAGAGGAAACGACGAAACCTAAGTGAATGTATTTGGAATTTCAAAATTGCACCTGGCTTAAATGGGATCAGTCCATCAAATGGAACATGTAAGATCTAAAGAAAAGAATTTCCAATAATGAAAAATAACCGAGCCTTCGCGTCATCACCATCGAAATGCGAAGGCAAACACATTTCCGATATTCCGACCCGTATCAAATCCAGGAAGTCCCAAATCAGCGTCAGCCGCGGCAGCTGAGCCTCGGGTGGCGGAAGGATTTGGATCGTTTTCCGACCAGACACATCGACGGAGGCAAAACTCAGCGGCAGTCGCCTGACAAATATTCGACTTTGCGCCGAGGTGCGCCGAGGGCTTATGTGGTGTAGGTTGCGTGTGTCAGCCAGTTTTTGACGACATTGGAGACGTGCGGGACTTTTTAGTTATTTCATAATTTATTCCGCACGTTCTACCGCACAACACTGAACCCAGCCCTGTCACGCCAGCAATGCGTCGCATGAAATGCATTGTTTGTGAGAAGACATCAGTGACGAACTATAACTGAAATGATCGCCATCGAACGGACGAAAGGATACATAATTCAAAGAGTCATCAATTAACTATTTCAAATAGAAATTAGATACTTTGTTGACAGACATGAATAGGTGACCTATAAGTCACCTCGTCAACAAATGAAGAGATTTAATCATTTAACTTAACTTTTAAAATGATGGTCTAGATAAAAGCAGATTGATTGTTGAGCAAAGGTTCACAAAGAGATGTATGCGGGGCTTATGTATAAGTTACCAAGTCTTTTGACTGGTTTTAAATATATTGACTTCGAATCTGAAGTTCGAGTCTGACGGACAATATGATTTTCAAATAGTACTAGATGGCATGTTTTGCGCTATAACTGTGCGTTTTGATAGATGCGTTTAATGGGGCATTAGTTTGGGTGTGGCAACTTTTGATTTTTATTTGTCTTATTTTGTCGGAGTTGGATATTTGTTTGAACGGCATGGTATGCTGGTGCCGGTTGCGGGTTGTTAGAGCCTTTCTCATGGTTTGCCTTTATCGAACTCAAACCCACCCTATCCTACCCTAACCTACCCATACCCTACCTTACTCATAACCTACACATAGTTACCCTTCTCATACTCGATTAAAGTAACGTACCAAATTTGAGCGCAATCGGCCCAGCCGTTCTTGAGATATAAAAGCGGCCCGCTGCACGTGCGCACGCGCTAACTGAGACTCTAGATGACTTATTCCAGCCACCCTTCTAAATGGTTCCTAACGGTGTACAAAATTTGAGCGAAATCGGCCCAGCCGTTCTTGAGATGTATAAGTGGACCCCTCACGTGCGCACGTGCAATCAATCCACCCTACCTGTCACACATGACCATGCATCGCCAGATGAGTGCCCCCTCCACCCACAGTCCAAGTTTCAGCGCAATCGGCCCAGTAGCAGCTGAGTTATTCCTAGTACAAAAATTGCTGTTTACTGGTAGGCGCTTATTTTCAGTGTTTGGAATTCCCCTTGGCGGGCGGTGTATTGCAGCCCATGCTTTGATAGCTATGGTCAAAAGGTGAATGACTTGCCGGCCATAAGCCATCGATCGGATTTTGTCGAAAAATACCGGTAACGTTAAAAAACACGGTCACATGCTTGGGTCATTTTCACAAAAGTTTATTGACTTTTCGATAATATTTTGGGTGGATATTGGTCAGAAAAGAATGCTCTTTCCGAATATGTAGGTTTCATAGCGATTGATCACGTTTTCAATACGTTTTGATGTTGTAAAGGACGTCGCGCTCCGCGCGAATCAAATTTTCAAATTAATTTTCATTATTAAGGAATG